>NC_143178.1:13340833-13643863 GCF_047325235.1 Durio zibethinus
TACTAGAAGTTAATGGTGATTAATAATGCCGAGTCATGAATAGTACAACTCGATGAATATTGAGTTAATGAATAGTACCAGAATAAAAAAATTGACTCGTTTGGACTCATTTGACGTCTGTTTTAAATGCTGTTTGTTTTATTAGTTCTGAAATTTTATGTCCCATTTATTTATTATTTTTATGAAATTTTAAAATGGAACAGAATATTTATTATATAATATTTATGCATGATTAAATAATTATTATATTTTATGTACATGAATTCTGTTATTTTATTTATGATAAAAATATTTGGTATGCTTGGAGTTTATTAGCGATACATACTCTCCATATATGATATTTAAAATTTATATACTCTAGGCCTAAATTTTATGTGCATAGTTGAATAAATTTAGTAAAACTTGTTTTATTAATTTTTGGCTATCCATTTTAAATATAACATGCATTGTTTTGAAAAGCAAGTTGGATTTAAACTCCATGAGGTACTGCTAATGTCATATTGGTATTTTTATTTGATAATTGATAATATTGAATAATATTATTTATTTGAAATAATTGGAGTTTAAAATTATTGCCTTAATTTATTTTTTTATTTTTTTCCTTGACTATGTTGACATTATATATCATTATTGACTTGTAAAATTTTTATTTTTGGTACATGATACATAAGAATAAAGTATTAAATGAAAATATTAAATTATTCATAAAAATTTAAGACACTTAGTTTGAATACAATAAATTATTTACTGATCTAATGAGACACATTTGGTTTAACTATCTCGTAAAGAGATCATATCTATAATGATCTATAAAGATACGCATTGATTATTCATGTCTCGCATGGAGCAATCAACTCCTGAATGACCTAAGAGATGCTGATTGGGTCTACAAGTGTATAAATTGTTCAAGTAATAAAAGTGATAAGTCAAGTATCATCCCACAAAAGCTGAATATAGGGGCAACCTAGTCTAATTAAGTAGCATAGATCAATATAGTAAAACTATATTTAGCTCAAGCAAAACAAGGATTATCAATTACAGTACTCTTATAGTAAGGAAAACAAGTAACAACATGAATTGAAATAACAAAGCAAAAAGCAAAGTTGGGATCATAAAGACTGAATGAAAACTAGCATGAAAGTGTAATGACTAAACATAAAAACTATAAGTCTAATTACAAAACTTATGTAAAAAATGGTAAATAAACCTAGATCTAACTTGTAAACTTTGTAAATGCATGAAAAAATAAAGAAAATACAAATAACTTACTAATCCAGAATGAAGACATGAACATAATTGAATTTGTTGAATCTTAAATCCTAGATCTAGAGCTCAATTTAAAGAATGAATTGAAAATAAAATAAATGCAACTCATTTAGCAAGTCAACTTTACAATCAGAAAAAAGAATCAATTAAAAATAACAAAAAAAAGCTGAATGAACTCAAGTTAAATTCAACCTTAAAAATAAAGAAAATAGAGCAATCATCATGTAAATAAACCAAACAGCAACTATGAACATGAGTTAAATTGAAAGGAATCATAAATATACATCTAAACATATGAATTAACAATTGAGTTAAGAAACAAAAGTGGACTAGCTGCCTAGCTAAGAGAAAAGCCCACCGTAAATGTTGTTACCGATACTACCTCTTCTGTTACTGATAACTATGCCAAAATTTTAAAGAATATGTTTTTAAAAAATAGAATTAATTTAAAGTTGAAAAATTTCAGATTTATAATTCTATGAACTTAGAATATTTTGTAAAAATTTCAATGAAAAATCATGAATAAAACTTGGTGATCTATAGTGAAAACCAAAACATGTGCAGAGAAAACAGTAACCAAACAACATTGAGAAAATGAGAGAAAATACAAGTAAATGTGCAAGAAAATATATAAAATTTAAATTACATTGAAAAACAGTAAATGTGCATGAAATTTAAAGTGCATGAAAATAATTTTGCAGGAAAATGTAAAGGATTTTCCATTTAAACAGGCTCTAAAAGAAAAGAGGAGAAAGCTACCTAGAGAGAAAGTTATGAGAAAGTAAATTTGAAAAAATGAAAAATGAGACTATTTTAAGCTTACAACCCATTCCATCTATTTATAGACAATTTGTGATTTAGAAGAACTAATGAAGTAGCTCCAAAATGCCATGTAGGACTCTATGTAGGATTCCAAGTGGAAAGATATTTCTAGCTCATTTAAAGTTTTCTAAAAGCATTCTTGGTTGCTCTTTTCCTCTTTAAGTCCTCTTCTTTTTAAATTCTTCAAGCTTCAAGTTGTTGCCACATATGGGTTCATGAACTCAACCATAAGACATAAAAGATTTTGGAAATAAAAAAAAAGGAGTTGTCACCAATCTTTTTTGTTAGGGGTGATTGGCCACCTAAAACAGTTTATCTTTTTAATAAAAACAAAAAAAAAGAATATAAGGTTTATCAAAAATATATTTTGACCTTAAAAAATAGAGCTAGGTTTAAGAGTATAGTTATACGTGAGGGAAGGATTAGCATCCTCATAGCGTTTGTTAAAAAATTTTACCAATTAATCATGCATTATCTTTGGTGTTAGATAAAAATAGCTTCAATTTGAAATTTAATAATAATTCCTTTCACTTTTTGAAAAAAAAAATAAATTTTATTAAAAATATTTATTTAGGAATATTGTAAAAATATTTAGATTAAACAATTACTCTAAGATTTCTAATATCTAGGCAAAATTTAAAGATAACTCTTTCCATCTAAGATTCATCATGACATTTCTTAAAAATAAAAATAACATCCTTTGAAGATGATACTTATTGGTGCCTCTCCAACATCTAGGTAGAGTACTAAGAATTATTTCCCTTGAAATGTTATTTTAATTTTATTTGTAAATCCATATTTTTAAATATTATTTTCCATGAAGAACATTTTTATGTAAAAAAATGATGATGTTACAATTAACAAAGAAACAATAGTAATAATTAAAAGACATAAACATGTAAAATAAATGCAAACAATAATCTAAAGATGAATAGATGCAAATGGATACTATGCATGGTGATGAGATGCTATTTTTGGGATCGAGTCCTTAAAGATAAAGAGACTACCCAGACTTCCCAATTCTAGGTAGAGTTTAGGTGCAATTAAACCTAAGATCTAGTTTTTATTTTTTTATTTTTTTGTTTAATCTTATTACTATCTTTGGGTTAAGGAATCATATGAAAAACATAATGAAATAAAATTTTCTAATACCCTATCCTCTAGGCGGCATTTAGAAATAGATTACTTCATATGAGGTTTTCATATGAACCATTTGCTTTTTGGGATGGCTCTGGGTGTTGACATGGGTTCAAGTTTTCGAGGGTTTAACTTCTTTGAGGGTTTGGAAATTTAAGGTTTGGGTCAAATTTAAAGTTAGAGGATAGGTTTAAGGTTTAGGATTCAATTTAGGGTTTAGGTTTTAGAGCAAGGTTTAAGGTTTAAGGTATGTTTAGGGTTTTGACTAGGGTAGGGGGATGACTTTTGGTTTTAAGGTTTGACTTTAGGGTTTAGGGGTTGACTTTGGGGTTTAGGGTTTGAATTTAGGTTTACGGTTAGGTTTTAGGGTTTACGGTTAGGTTTTAAGGTTTAGCGTTTGATTTTGGGGTTTAGGGGTTGACTTTGGGTTTAGAAATCCCCAACATCTAAGTAGACTTTTAAAGCAAGCCAAAAAACCATGGTTTTGAAGCTTATTTAGGTTTTAATGATTATGCAAATGCTATATGAATAATGCATATGACAATTAATTAAAATACAAATGATGCATGAAACTAAACTACCATGCCATTATATGACCAATGCAAAAATATGGTAAAAAATCACATTTCTATTTCATCCAACACTTAGGAAACATATTAAAAAAAATAATTTTTATTAGCAAGAATATTTATCAAACATATAGTAAACTATCAAAATAACGAGTTGAAGAAAACCATTTCTTAAAATTACAAAACATGTAGCTAACAAATCACAAAGTAAGGAAACATATAATCATAAGATTGCATCACCAAAAACTCATTAAAACATGTAATGACAACCAACAAACCATTAAAAAAATGAGAAACTACATGGATGAAGATGTAGATGGTATAAAAAATGAAAGAAAATGCGAGAAAATGGCTACCTTACCAAGATTTTCCTTATTTTTTTTATTTTTTCCTTATTTTTTTGGTTTTTTTCTCACTTTCTTTATTGTCTCCTTGTATTTTCTAGCCTTATATGATATGTTTTAAAGACCAATACTCCTTTCCCTACCCTTTGGATGACTTTCATCTAATGGTTATAGTTATTTTGTCATTTTCTCCTAAGCTTGGTGACCAAAGAAAGCAATCTTAACCCTAAGATTTAAACCTTTCAAGATCAATGCCTTTGAAAAAATATAGTATCTATCTTAGCCTATAGTGCAGCTGTCTTAATGAGAAAATACCATTTTACCTTTATTAGTGTTTTTTACCTTTTTCCATGATTTTCCTAAAATCCTATGGTCCAATATTTATTTTCAAGATTTTAATGGACTAAAAATCATATGATAGTATTTAACTATAAATTAGAGCTTTTCGTGAAAAATCAACCTTGAAAAGATAGAATTATGAAAATACTTTTAAAAGGTATTTTGGTAATTTTAACCCTTATGAGGAGCAATCAAGGTCTTTAATGTATCAAAATTCATGAAATAATATTAAAATGTGATCTAGAGCTTTTCGTGAAAAACTAACCTGAGAGAGTCAAATTATGAAAATATCCTTAAAGGCATTTTGGTAATTTCAACCTTTTTTAGGTGTAATTAAGGTTTTCAATGCATCAAAATCCATGGAATAATATCAAAACATGATCTAGAGTTTTTCATGAAAAATTGACCTCAAAAGGCCAAATTATGAAAATATCCTTAAAGGGTATTTTAGTAATTTCTCCTTTATCAGGTGCAATCATGATTTTAAAGTATCTAAATCATAATTTTATTAATCTTAAGTCTTAAAAGTCCTACTCAATTATAAATTCCAAGGGGTTGACTAGGTTTAATTGAATTTGACTAGGTTTGATCAAGTTTAATTGAATTTGACTAGGTTTGACCACGTTTAATAATGGGACATTTTGGTCATTTGAACTTAAATTTCTATTTTTAAAATTTGTAAATCTTAAAGAAATATTGAATATGAACTAGGCCTAACTTTTAAAGCATCATAATTGGTTAAAATGTGCTTGGGTAAAATTAGGTGTCTACACAAGTCATTTAAATTGGACTAATAAGAAGCCTTTAAAATGCCAAGTCAGCTTAGCAACCATTGGCCTTCCCTTGTATTCACACTTAAACCACCAACAAGCTTTGATGCAGTTCCCTTATTAAATGGCTGCCACTATTCCTTTGTTTTTTCAATTTAAGGTGCCACTTCTTAATAATCCTAGATTTCAAATTTCAGCCAATGAAATTTCACTAAAACGCCAACTCAACTAATAAAAATGTAGCAAAATTCTAGCTCTTAATTAGTTTTCTAAATGCTTTAAAATCGCACCTTTTGCACTCCTCTTTCTTAAGCTTTATGCAAAAATCACTACAAATGTAAAAACACTCTAATTAGCTTAAAGGGAAAAATATGCAAAGTACGTGTAAGAGTTAAGACTTGAATTTAGTCTAATAAAGCTCAAATGCAAAAGAAAACAACTAAGGAAGATACTAAGAAAAATCTCCCAAATGGTCATTAAATAAGGTTGCACACTAGATTTAGCAACTTGAAGAAATTTGCACCAAAGTGCTTATAATTCTTCCTTAAATCATCTTTTTTCTTCAAAATTCATAAATATACCTATGCATTAAACATTTTAGCAATTAGGAATATTTTTTACATAAATTCTTAAGAAACAAGCAAACTTTCAACATAAGATTCCCTAAAAAGCTATGATAATTCTATAAAAATTTATAATTATCACACCTTCAAACTATGACTTTTTCTTGTCTTTAAGCCAAATAAGAACGAGCTATCCACTTTCAATGACTTATGCAACATGAATTCCTCATGGAATGCCTAATGGATATAACTAGACAAAAATAGAAAGAAAAAAGCTATTCTATAAGAACCTTTATAGGATAAGCTTTCTAGAGTAATAAATATACTTCTCATAACCTTGCATGTAATCTAATAATGATTATATAATACTTAAAATTTTGAACAATAGATCAATAAAGAGTGATCATGTTTCGTATGTTTGCTTATCTAATGTCTCTCCATTAATGTAGATGAACATATTATCAAATATCATTTAGGACTTTACTCAGCTTGTAACCTAAGGCTAGGGTCAAGGTATGATAAAAGTCCTTTAGGAAAACCCCAACTATGCATTACTTCTTCTAGGATCATTCATCAAGAGCTTTCAAGGGAAAGAAGATTAAAGTTCTTCAAAATAATCACCCCTAAACTTATTTTCTCATACTTTTTTATTTCTTTGTTTTGACACTGCTTTATTCTTTTATTCTTTTCCTTTCTTTTTTTCAACTTTCTTTTTCCTTTTTTCTTTTGAAACATAGACACCTAATTTTATCCAAAGTATTTTTGTTTTTAATCTGAGCATGTTTTTGTAATTGGTCCTCAATCATCACTTTTTGAGCCTATTATATGGTCTACTTTTAAATACTCCAAAGAAACCTAATACGGGCCTCATAGTGAGGTTTGCTACTTAGGCCCAAATGAATGTCTAAAATGGTCCAATAAAAGACCCATTTTAAAGCCTAAATAAAGCCCAATGTGGGCAATTAAAATGACCCAAAATATGTCTTAATCAAAAAAATATATTTGGCCCAAATGGTTAAAGCCTATAACCAAAATGAAGCTAAAATAAACAAGCCCAAAAATAAAAGCCAAGGAAAACAAAACAAAAGCTGAAACAAAGTTAAGGCCCTAAAGCATTGGTTCATTTTTGGAAGCCAATAATTAGAAATAAAAGGAAGCCTATGTAGAAAGTTTCGCATGGAGACATGAAAGGTTGCATGGGACGTGAATTTAAGGCTACAAAAATAAAGTGAAAAACAACATGAGGTTGGCCATGTGGGATGGACAAAAGCAAATGTGAAGAAAAAAACTAAAGAAGAAAACTAGAAAAAAGGCACGTAGGAGAAAAAAAGAAAAAAAATTGTAAAATATGGCAAAAAAAATGAGAGAAAAGAGCGACAAGCAAAAGCAAAAAAATTGAGTAGAAAACTAAAAAAAAAAACTAATAGAAGCAGAAAAAACTAGCAAAAAAATTGAAGAAGCAAAAAAAACTAAACAGAAACACTAATAGCAGAATACCAAAAGAGACGAGAGTAATAGTAAAAAAAAATTGAACTAAACAAAAAAACCAAAAAAAATAATAGTAGCAAACAAATGAAATAAGAAAAAAGAGGAAGAAGAAGCAAGCAACCAAGAAAAACTGAAACCCATGGGAAAGCAGTAGCAACAAAGAATAAAAATAGTAACAGGTAGAAACGAGAACCAAGAAAGCAATAGCAAAAAAAAAAAAAAAAGAGAAGCAATCTGGAAGAAAAGAATCAAGAGCAAAAACCAATAGGTAACCTTTTTTTTTTTTTGCTTTTCTTGTATGAATACATGTGTTTAGGTTTTGTTTGACATGTCAAGATAAAAAGAAAAAAAAAAGATTGGTTAGCTTGTTTTTTTATTATGAAACTCTCAGTCATGATCCATCCCATTTTTTAGGTGTCTATAGTATAAGCTACAAGTTTAACTTGATAAAGCTATGAAAGTATCTTTTTCTTTTAGCCAAAAACCAAACACTAAAACAATGACTGACGTAAGAAATAAAACAACATATAAAATAAAGCATGGTAGTGGGCTGTAAAAGAAAATGGTTTAAAGTTTAAGTTTTTTTTTTCTTGCTGTTTCCACATGAAGTATGTTTAAAAAAATCTTTTAAATTTTAGCCCTTGCATGTTTTGGTTTTTTAGGTACCTTTTCTTTGTATAAAGTTGGTTGGCCGAAACATAAATTTTCATTAGTTACCTGCTCTATATGTAGGAAGTTTATGTTTCACGTTGAATTTGTCTTGTTTTTCTTTGTCATCCTCTTTTCCTTTGTATTTTACTTACTTTATCAAAATTGTATGAAATTTGGGAATCTCGATGAGGTTTGGGTTCGTTATTAGTTTTTTGCAAAAACTTGAATCTGTGTTTAAGATGTAAAGCTAGAAATTTTTGTGGTGCCCAAACATTGGTTTTAGAGTTTATGCTCTTGCTTAAATGGGTTTTGGATCAGGACTTAGGTTTGTTTTTGCGTTGAAGTTAATGGCTCTTGTGGTGAAATTTAGTTGTTTTTTAAAATAGAAAACTACTCGAATAGCTTTTATACCTTAGAAATTGAAATGATGCTAAAAGTGACGTGTTTTAAACAAAATTAATTAAAAATTTTATTTATTTATTTATTTGTTCATTTTTAAAATATATGTATAATAATAATAATGATAAATAAAATGGTTAAATTTTTTTTTTTTGAAAACCCTACCTAGATGTTAGAAGGGATTAATTTAAAATCGTGTTTTGAAATTTTAATTTTGCCTAGATGTTGATGAATTAAACAAAAAAAAAGATAAATAACAAATAAAAATCAAATACATACAAAAAAACTTAGGCCATACGAACGTTTAAATATCTTTTTGCATAATTCTCACTTTTACTTGTATTATTATAATCATGTTTATTTTGATTTATGTTTGATTTTGATTATTTAATAGTTTTGTGCTTGTATTAGCGTTTTAATTGGCATGCTTATGTTATTTGATTATATTTTATGCATTTTAATTGTTATTTGCATTTTTTAAAAAAGTTTCCTAAAATATAATAATAAAAATTAATAAGAAAGGAAAAGATTTTTAAGTCATTACCTAGATGTTAAAGGGAGTTCATGATTGTGTTTTAAAAATAATTTCCCTAGACATTGAGGAATTATTAAATATTAAAAATAAAAATAATAAAAGGTAAATGAATAATAATAATAATAATATAATAAAAAATATAAAAATATAAAAATTCATTTTTTAGAGAAATTATGAAAAATGAACGTGCTTCATAAATCTATTTAGATATTGGAGACATTTAGAGAGGTTCGTTTAAATTAAAACCTTAGGTGAAACGTCAAACCTTAAATGAAACCTAAAACCCCAAAATGAAACTCTAAACTCTAGGTAAAACTCGAAATCCTCTGTGAAACCTAAAACTCTAGGTGAAACCCAAAACCTTAGGTGAAATCCAAAATCCTAGGTGAAACCCAAAACCCTAAATTAAACCCTAAAATGTAAACCCTAAACTCTATATGAAAGCTCAAACCCTAAATGAAATCGTGAAACCCTAAATCCACCAAAAACATAAAAACTATCCTAAATTTTTAAGGATTTGTATGAAAATCTTTTCTAAATTAATTTGTTTTTAAATGCTGCCAACAAGATGGGGTATTTAGGAAATCTTATTTCATTATGATTTTTCATATAATTACTTAATCTAAAAATAATAAAATTAAATAAAGAATAAAAATAAAAATGGAATCTTAAATATAAATAGTCACACCTAAACTCTACCTAGAGGCTGAAAAGTTTAGTTGATGTCTTTATATTTATAGACCTAATTCTGAATTCACATCCATCATTTTATAAGACACTCAGTTGCATATATTCATTTTTAGATAAATGTTGGCACTCATTATACATCTATATTTTAATCATTGATGTTTATTGTTAATTATAGCATCTTTCATTTTTGCATAAAAAACTCTTTGAAAGTTTGATTTAAAAAAAATTTAAAATAACATTATAAGATAAATAATTTTTGATGCTTTGCCTAGATGTTAGAGAATTGCCAATAATTATATTTTGGAAATAATGTTATTTTATTATTTTTAAAGGAATGTTATGGTAAATCTTAGATAGAAAAGGTTAATCCTAAATAGAGATTTTTAATTGATTTTTTTCTTTAAAAGGAAATTATTATTAAATCTTAAATAAAAACCATTTTAATCCAAAATTATAGATAGTGTATGATTAATTAGTATCAATTTTTATGGGTGTCATGGGGGTGCTAATTATTCTCCATACGTAATTTACTTTTAAACTCAATCCTATTTTTGTATATCAAAATTATCTTTTAATAAACTTTAAACCTGTTTTATTTTTTATTAAAAATATAAAATTTTTGGGTGGCCAATCACACCCTAAAAAAATGTTGGTGGTGACTTTTTTTTTTTCTTAATTTTAAATGTTTACGTCTAACAATCAAGTCTTCAAATTGATATGTTATGACAGTTTGATGACTCTGCTAGGGACATTTTGAGAGTCAAACCAAAAATTTTAATTATGTAATATCAAATGTTTTGGAATTAATTCATTTTAGTTAATAATTTAATTCCTTTCATGTTATTTTTTTCAAAAATAAAAAATATATTAATAAATTGCATGTTAATTATCATCATGTTTTGATTTTGTTATTTGTAATTCATTTATGTTGTTTTAATTGATATATTGTTTTGTACACATTACATATTTATTTACAAGCATGAGTTCTAGACCTTGTCTCTGTCTTTATTAGGAGGAAGTTAAGTAGCTATGCTTTTGTGAAGTGATAATCTCTACATTTGCTAGCAAAATACTTCCGCTCAAATTGAACCATTTCCATTTGTTGCCTGTAATGCGTGAGGATTGGGGTGAACCTAATTTTTTTTGAGATATTTTTGTTTTTAATCTAGGCTTGTTTTTGTAATTGGGCCTCAATTATCACTTTTCAAGCCCATTACAAGGTCCACTTTTAAATACTACGAGATAAGGCCCAATGTGGGCCCTATAGTGAGGCCTGTTACATAAGTTCAAATGAAAATCCAAAATGATCCAATAAAAAGCCTAATAAAAAACCCATTTCAAACCCGAAATAAAGCTTGTAGACACCTCAATTTGTCTGGGGGTCTACTAGATTAGGATTAATTAGAAAAATAAAAAAATAATTAAAAATGAAAAAATCGAAAAGAAAGATGGTTGAAGAGTTTAAGTCAATTGAAGGTTGAAATCAGAATTCAAAAGGGATTGAAATTCCATTTGGCTTAGGATTTTTGGATTTGAAAACCCTATAAATATAGGCTTGGATCCAGAAGCAAAACACACATGAAATAGGAAAAAACAGAAGCAAGAGATGAGGGAGAGAGAAAAAAACATAGAGAGAAGTGAGAAAACAAAAACACAGAGATTACATAGCAATAGATTAGACATAAAGTACAGAATAGGGAAATCAGGGTGATTAAAATAGAAACACAGCAAACAGAGAGAAAAAAAATTTTGAAGTTTTTTTTGAAAAAAAAATTTTGGAAATTTTTTGGAAAATTTTCAGATTCTGGTGAAATTTTTCGACACTGGTTGAATTTTCTAGTGAGTTTTTCAGTGCAAGATGAACTTTTAGGCAGGCTTCCCAAAATTTAACCTAGATTCTAGAATCGATTGAATTTTTCGATGACTTTCGATGAACCAACCTAGATTCTGACAACGTTTCTAGAATCCGATGGAGATTCAACCAACATTCATCTAATTCTAGAGAGAGAGGGAGAAAAAAAAAGGGAAAGGAGAGAAGGGGAATGAGAGATCTGAGGCAAAGGGCTGAAACTTGGGCTTTTATAGCCTTTTCAAAATGACGTCGTTTTAGTGTTTAAAAGAGTCCAAGATCCGCACGTTTACACTTGGGGTGACTGACCCGTAGTGCGACCCGCTTCAACCTGCTTCACAGACCTTGCTGCTGAGTCAAGCCAAGTTGAGCCAATTTTCCCCTGAGCCTAGCCTTCGAGCCATTTTTTGTGTCTGGAGTCAAGTTGCGCCAACCCTCTAGCTGAGCTGTTTCAATTTTTTTTGGCATTTATTTATTTATTTTTATGTGTTTATTTTTAAGAGTATTTTTACATAAATAAATTTTAAAAAATATAAAATAATATAAAATAATAATTTTCAAAAAAATAATTTTAAGAAAATGTTGAAAGTATCAATTTTTCTTAAAAATAAAATTTAAAAAAAAACATTTTTAAAGAAAAGTTGAAAGTATCAATTTTCTTTGTATAAAAGCATGAGGTTTTTTCTTATAAAACAAAAAACGAATCTATATAAAAAATCGAATCATCATTCCTTTCTCTTTTTGGAAAATTTTTAATGTTAAATAATCTGACGATGGAGCTTCTACAAGAAAAATAGTAATTTTCTTGTATGCTTTTGAGGAGAGCAAATTTTTCTTAATTTTTTGCCAAAAGTATTGGAATTAATTAAGAATAATTTCCAATAATTAAATACTTAGTAAAATTTTTAAGGCTTAATGGATAACATGTAATTGACTTGGTACCATCTTTCGATGGGTATTGTAAGGGTGTTATAATCTTCCTCACTCGTAATCAAACTTTCGAACCCTGTTCTAGTTAATGGACCCAAACTTATTCTTTTAGAGACCTTTAGTCAAGCTTAGGTGTTCCTTGAAAGTATAGATTCCTTAGGTAGCCAACTGCACCTAAAAAAAAAAGAGATTGGTGGTGACTCTTTAAGTCAATGTCTAACAATAAGTCTCCGGATCTAGATGTTATGACAGTTTGGTGACTCCACTGAAAAAAAACTGAGAGTCAAGCCAACAAATAAATTCGTGTTATCCAAAAAGCCTAATAAAATTAATTCTTTGTAAGGATTTTTTTCTTTTTCTTTCTTTTCCATTCATTTTATTTATTTATGTTGAAACTATGCCATTTATATGCATATGCATGACATGAGTTCTACACCCGAACTCTGTCTCTCTAGGAAGGAGTAAAGTACCTATGCTTTTGTGAGGTTTTAATGCCTCCGCAATGGCTAGTGAAATACTTCTACTCAAATTGGACTTTTCCTACTAGCAGCCTATAATGGGTGAAGATTGGGGTGCCTTACTAGTCTGTGATGGAAAATGATGTAAGGAGCAATTTGGAAACCTTTAGACTTTAGCCTTGAACCATATATAATAAACCTCAGAAGTGCCTAACCTATAGATAGAGCCATCTCCTTCCCTTTAAAATTGACCAAAAGCATAGAATTCATTCCTTTTATTGTGTATGATGTTTTAATTAGTTATTTATTTAGTGTACTAACCTCTTCTCTTATTCATTTTTGCATTGATTCATGCTCATATCATAAAGTTGCATAAAGAACATTTGCTTAAAAGATGGTCTTCAACAAAGAGTTTTTCATGGACTCCACAGAACGACTAGTTTGCATTTTGTCTGTATTAGCTCATTGTGAGTCACCCAATGAAGTAAAGGTCTAGTTAGAAAGGATTTAGCAAAAAGAGAGGTATTGTTTACCAATTGGTTATGCTTCCACCTTGTCTTAAGACACATCCATCCTCCTCAAACAAAATAATTTAAAGGATTTGCTTGATATATGGAAGAAGATGAATCCATCAAGATAAGAGGAGTTTTACCAAAGGCAAGGACATATAGCACACCTCATTACAGTGAATGTTAAGAATAAACTAATTAGAGCTGCAACATAATTCTAGGATCCTGCATACAATTATTTCATCTTTAATGAAGCTGATATGATATCGACCATTTAATAATATTTGACTTTGTTGGGTCTGCACCTCCAAGTTCCTACAAGATATATGTCAAAAAACATAAATCAGGATTCCGTAAGAAGTTGGCCTATTTTATGGGGATAAACAAGGAGATTGTGGATTCTCATACAAGGAAGAAACAAGAGCAGGTTAGCATATCTTGGAAGTTCTTTCATGATTTTCTAGTATAACATGCCGACGAGGAGTGAGGGTTTAACGTGTTTACCTTAGCCATATATGAGATGGTGATTTTTTCAAAAGTTTTAAGTTATATTGAAATAGCCATGGTTAAGTTCTTCGAAAGTGTGATTAATGGCTGCAACCCTTCAATGATGATATTAACAGAGACTATTAGATCTTTGAGTTACTATCGTCAGAATGGGGGACGTTTCACTGGTTGTATACAACTATTGTACTTATGGATGAAAAGCTACTTCGTGTATAAAAAAAGTAGCATCATTTGGAAGTGTGACACGATTTATAGTCTATAAGTTCATAAAGAGAGAAATCATTTGTAGATATGGACTTCTGGCAAACTAACCCAAATTTTGGCAACGTTTTTCTAAATTTGATGAAGATTCAATCGAAATTCATCTGGTTTTAGAAAGAGAGAGAGAAAAAAAAGGAAAAGAGAGAAGGGAAAAAAAATCTGAGGCAGAGGGCTAAAACTTGGGCTTTTATAGCCTATTCAAAATAACATTGTTTTGGCATTTAAAAGAGCCCAAGATCCACGCGTTTCCACCTGGGGTGACCCGACCCGTAGCATGACCCGCTTCAACCTGTTTCACAAACCTTGCTGTTGAGTCAAGCCGAGCTGAGCGAATTTTCCCCAGAGCTGAGCCTTCAAGCCATTTTTTGAATTTGGTGTCGAGCCGCGCCAACCTTCCAGTCCAACCTTTCGATTTTTTTTCTATTTTGTATTTTTTATGTGTTTATTTTTAAGAGATTTTTGCATGAATAAATTTAAAAATATATATAAAATAATATAAAATAACAATTTTCAAAAAAATATTTTTAAGAAAAAGTTGAAAGTATTAATTTTTCTTGAAAATAAAAGAAAAAGATTTCGAGAAGCGATTTTTAAGGAAAAGTTGAAAGTATCAATTTTTCTTGAAAACAAAATTTTCAAAAAAAAACATTTTTAAGGAAAAGTTGAAAGTACTAATTTTCCTTAAAAATAAAATTTTTAAAAATATATTTTTAAGGAAAAGTTGAAAGTATCAATTTTTCTTAAAAAATAAAACCTTAAAATGCTTTGAGGAAAAGTTGAAAGCATCAATTTTTATTGTATAAAAACATGAGTTTTTTTCTTATAAAACAAAATATGGATCTATATCAAAAATCAAATCATCATTCCTTTCTTTTTTTAAAAAATTTTTAATGTTAAATAATCTGACGATGGAGCCTCTACAAGAAAAATAGTAGTTTTTTTGTATACTCTTGAGGTGAAGGAATTTTTCTTAATTTTCTACCAGAAGTATTGAAATTAATTAAGAATGATTTCCAATAATTAAATACTTGATAAAATTTTTAAGGCTTAATGGATAACATGAAATTGAGCTGGTACCATCTTTCGATAGGCATTGTGAGGGTGCTATAACCTTAATCACTTGTAACCGAACTCTCAAATCTTGTTTTGGTTAATAAACCCAAACCTATTTTTTTAGGGACCCTTAGTCAAGCTTAGGTGTTTCTTGAAAGGATAGATTCCTTAGGTGACGAATCACACCTAAAAAAAAAGAGATTGGTGGCGACTCTTTAAGTTTATGTCTAGCGATAAGTTTCTGGATCTAGATGTTATGACAAAGCCTAACATGGGCCATTAAAAATGACCTATATGGCTTAATGAATAAAATATATTTGGCCTAAATGGTTAAAGCCCATAATCAAAATGAAGCTAAAATAAAACAAGCCCAAAACCAACCTAAAAATAAAATGCCAAGGAAAACCAAAAGGAGCCCTAAACAAAGTGAAAGGCCTAGAGCATTGTTTCATTATTGGAAGCCCATAATTAGAAATAAAAGAAAGCTCATGTTGAAGGTTTTGCCTGGAAATGTGAAAGGCTATATAAGTCGTGAATTTAAGGGTATGAAAAAAGGGAAAAATGGTTTATGGTTGGCAACCTAGGCACAAAAGAAGCAAATGTGAAGAAAAAAAACTAAAGAAAAAAACCAAAAAAGGGCACATAGGAAAATAAGAAGAGGAAATCAAAATAAAGAAAAAGGGCACACAAGAAAAGAAAAGGAAAAAAGTTAAAAATAAAGGCAAAAAAGATGAAAGAAAAGAAAAGCCTATAGAAGAAAAAAAAATTGACCAAAAAACACAAGAAAATGGCAGAAAAGAAAAAACTAGCAAGAAAACAAAAAAAGTAAAAAAATACCATAAAAAATACTAGTAGTAGAATACAAGAAGAGATGTATGAGTAGTAAAAGAAAAAACTGAATTGAACCAAAAAGCCAAAAAAATAGTAGTCACAAATAGATGAAACAAGAAAAAAAAAAGAAACAAGCAACAAAAAAAATTTAAGCTCGTGGGAAAGTAGTAGAAGGAAATGAAAAATTGTAAATAGCAGAAACAAAACCAAAAAACTGATAGCAAAAAAAAAAAAAAACAATCGAGTCGAAAGGAAACTAGGAGTAAAAACTAACAAGTAACCTTTTTTTTCTTTTTTGCTCTTCTTGTTTGAATATGTTTAGGTTTTGTTTAACATGTCAAGTTTTAAAGAAAAAAATGATTGTTTAGCTTGTTTTTCTATCATGAGACTCTCAATCATAATCCATCCCATTTTCTAGGTGTTTATAGTATAAGTTACAAGTTTAACAAGATAAAACTAGGAAAGTTTCTGTTGGTGTCGAGCTTCGACTTGAGGGTATTCCTGTAAATGCAAAAAAAAAATGATTTAAGGCAAAAACATGGGGTATTCCCTGCATTTGCACTCTGACATGCAAGTTAGTAAGGATCAAGTAAAAAAAAGTGAGAAAATAAGAAGAAGAAAAAGATACGATTTAGATGAACCTGGCTTCATGGTGTTTAAGTCTCTATATTTATAGGTAAGTCAAAGGGACAAAAAAAGAACAATTAGGATAGGGTTGAGTTGAGGTGGCATTAGAGATATTAGATTGACCTAACATGTTAGGTCGATGTAAGTGATCGAGATACCTCTAGTTGTCTGCTAAAGATTGAGAGAGGAGAAAAAATCATTATGCCCTTGTGACCATTATATACCTTTAATACTCTATCATCTCATTAAATGGTCTAAGTATCATATTATCGAATTTATTACTGATGTCTTTGTTGTATGGCAGGTGATTGTGTGTTTTATCAAAAGTTGACATTGTAGAGGGAGGTCAGTTTTGGATGACAACAAGCTTTGAATCGCAATCCAACCTAGCAATTATCCGATCTTACACGTGTTTTTTAAGATGAGTGTATTATCTATTTAAAATTGTTGAGGCGATAATTTTCTAAAGTGATTTGAGATTATTACTGGAGTTCATATGGTAGTAGTGAGACTTATGTTTTCTTTCAAAAATTTGGATTTGAACCTTTGTTTTAAACCTTAGAAGTGCATCAAGCTCTCAGTTTACCCTTGATAATTGTCCAGTTTAGTTAGTTTGATCTATGATTCATCCAGTTAGGCTTGTTTAATAGCATTAAATGAAGAGAGAGACGGTTTGAGTGGGGAGATTTCAAGTAGATAGATGAAAATACATCTACCCATTTATGGTTCAACATGTGGCATAAATTGTGCCATCTTTTTAGGTTGAAATGCATCTATATGAAGGGGTTGGTAAAGCTTTAGCTTTTCATCTTTCACTTTTTTTGCTTCTAATCTGACTAAAATTTTTTTACCTCTATAGCTTTTTTACCGTCAAAGTTTTTTTTACACTCATTTCAGCATGTATTTCTAGCCATATCTTTTAGTATGAGTTTTGGAAGAGCTGAAAGCTATAGGGTAGAGACAAGGGGAGGTCAGCAAGAGCAGCATAGTGATGACTTGATCCCCTCTATTATTAAAACCACAACTATACAAAAATGGCCTATTGGTTCAATTCGATGTTCGAGGAAGGGCAATGGTTCAATAAAGAAAATGTTCAGGCAAGAGGCGAGCAAGTTTTAAACATTGAAGAGCTGTGTGTTTAGATCGACATTAAACTTTAAAATTCACCTGCTTTCCCTATGTCTTAGGTTATTCCATCTTCTATGGCTGACCTTCTTTCCTCTTCAGGTATTCCCCTTTTAAGGTTTAATTTCCTTCACCTCATGCCATTTCTACTCTCTCTCCTTAATCAGTTTTTTTTATAGCTCGTCCTCTTTTGAGGAGTCTTCACCTCATCCCTCTTTTTCTGAGATCAAGCTATTTCTGTCCACTATTCTTCCTCAAGATCCATCTCTCACTCTAAAGATAGATTTTTCTAATGAGGGGGTTCCAAAGAGGAATAAGAAAAATGGAGTACCTCAATCAAAGAAAGTGACAATGAAAGGGAGAGTCTTGCAAAGTGGGACAAACTTGTCGAAGTCTTTGTATGTACTCTGTGTGACCTTGGCATGATCTCCAAAGATGTGATGAGTGAGCTAAAGGGTAGAGCAAATCCCAAAGACTATCCCAATATATGCTTAGCTCATCATGTTTGAGCTTTAAGTACCACTTTCTTTTTTTCTAGAGAGGTATATAGTATAATAACATCGAACTCTTTAGATTGAGTCATTGATAGAGTAGAGCTACATCGGCTTTATGTATATTGGGATTCATTTGTGGCTGATCTAAGGTTTCTTCTCCATCTTTTTTTCATTTTAATTTTTAATTCTTACAATTTAACCATCACTCAACTCACCTCCAATTCTGTTTGATACATAGTCTTTTTTATTATTCTTTGTCAACATTTAGATATTCTTCTTTTTATCCATTTATTTAGGGTGTTCTTCTCTCTTAAAAACATCCAAGTGATAATAGGTGGTTTTATATCATAGCTCAACCAAATAAAAAGATTCTCACTAATTGCCCAAGCTCAATAAAGAATGAAAGCTACTCTTCCTATGCCTTAAGAAATAAAAGGCTAATAAAGATAGTGAGCTTAAGGTTAAGGCTTGGGAAATAAAAGTACAACTAATTCCTTTATGGATGCATTAGTGGCCCTCTCCATCCCTAATCTATCAAATCGAGATAAAATTTTAGATTTTACACATAAAAGGGAGTTCATTATCGACACTCATAGGCTAACCTCCTCAGAAGTAATAAACAGGATAAAGTATTAGGGTAGGTTTGAGGTAACCTCATTAGGTTTTGTTTGAGTTGATTTTTCATCTAACTATTAGGTCGATTTTGTAAATATGACTAAAACCATAGAAAACTTCAACATCGCTTTATATCAGCATACCTCGAGGCCTAAGAGAGGAAAAAAATTTAGCTTAAGGCATTGTTGCATTAGGGAGACAAGGTGATTAGCATAGCTATACCCCGCACTCCCCTAGGTTAGAAATCAAAGGCTACAGTAGGTCAGGACTTATCTTTCATGTTAGCATCAACACCACCCTTTCTAGTCCATAGGTGGAGGTGTTATCTTCTCCTTCTGAGAACCTCGAGGTTAGGGTGCTGAGACCTAGCTTGAAAAGAATAACCATGGGGTTAGAGTTTGCTTTGATAGATAACCTCATCTTTAACCTCAACGTTCCTAGGAGGTTCTATAAAGTCACAATTCCTTCTCTTAGTGAGTATCTCCTAACCTCAGCTTGATTTTTTTACTATTTTTATTTTTATTTTTCTAAGTCTAAGGTTTTTTTATGTAGTTAAAAGAAAGTTCCCACCTTAGCCTTTGGAGAATAGTAGCCAAGCCTTCCATTACACTTATCTTGCCATGGGGCATATACTGAGGGCTGAAAGAGATATGGTTGCCCTTGCATAGAGTATACAAAGAGCTCAGAGGTGTTGGGCAATGTTAAATCAAGCCTCACTGCGTCGCATAAAAAAGAGGTAGAGCTGAAAAGGAAAATAGATGACCTAATAGCAAAGTTAGAGGCCATCTCAATGGACAAGACCTCAATTGAATCGATAAAGGAACAGGTCAAGTTAAAACTAAATGATGCTCAGGTTAAAATTGCAATGTTGAGTCTAAGCTGAAGGTTCGAGATAAGAGGGAAGATGAGTTGCATGTGAAGGTTATGAAAGAGTACAAGGCTTCTAATGAGTGTCTCTGAGTGAAGATAGATTTTCAAGGAAGAACATACATGGTACCTTTCAACTAGCCAAGGAAAAAGTGCAATTCAAATTCTCCTCTCTCAACCTCAACCTCTCTAATATTGATATCAATAATATCAGATCGATGCCTATTTTGAATCAGCCCAAGAAGGATGAGAAAGAGAATAAGGAAGTGAAGAAGGAAGATAAGGATGAAGCCTTATAGGAAGAGCCAGAGGCAATCATGGGGATAAAAGAGAAAGACATAGAGGTCGTTGAAACTAAGGTCGTTCCTCTCGCTACTATTGACAAGAGTACTCCTTCCACTATTACTACTGTCGCTGATGAATGAATTTGATGATTTTATTTTATTTTTTGATTTTGTAAACTTTTTGACTTTGAAGTTAGGTTTTTGTAAAAACCTCCCATACTTTAATTGATGTACTTAGTTACATTGAAATGGAAAAAAGAGTTTTCTAAGTTTCAGCTCGATTTTACTACCATTTCTTTCTTATTTGCATTAGTTCGAGAAAGATTTACTAATGCAAAGGCAAATAATTAGAATGTAGACTTGCATAATTACTTTAGATCAAATTAACATAATTACGAGTTTTAGGTTAAATTTTTTCAAATGACTTTAGTTCATTTATACATAAGCTTACTAAAGATAATTTAATTCATATGTTCATGCACAAAAATAATGTTAAGTGTGAGCTCAGTTTGAACAAATCTAGTGATATTTCATATCCTTAAGACAAACTAATACAAGTGCGAGCTCAGTTAAAGTTGAGCTAATGATAATAAATATTTAAGTTGTCTATATTCCATGTCCTTAAGACAATGTCGTCTTTTAGATTTTGTAAATTGTAGGTCACATTATGGATGAACTCCTTAATAATATATGTTTTTTCCCACGTCAGGGCCAATTTGCCACTTTGGTCATCTACCCCTGAAGCTTCAACTTTTTTAAGTATCAAGTCACCCTTCCTAATGTACTTCTATCATACCCTCTTATTATAATAATTGGCTATTTTTTACTGGTAAGATGCAATTCGAGTCAGAGCTATGTCTCTTTGTTTTTGATGAGGTCAAGCTTGGACCTAAGTGCTTCTTTATTTTTTTTCTTCTGATGCTAGTTCAACTTTTAAGCTCAGTAAGCTGATCTCAATTAGCATTATGGCCTTTATTTCATATGCTGAGTGAATGGGGGTGTCACTAGTAATGACCTTTATGGCTATCTTCAGGGCCCATAAAACTCCTGATAGCTCGTTAGCTCTTCGATCCATTTCTCTTTAGCTGCATCAAGGATTTTTTTTTAAAACTTCTAGTATTGTCTTATTTACAGCTTCAATTTACCTATTAGATTGAGGGTGGGCAATTGATATGACATGAGGTTGATGTGAAGATTTAAGCACCATTTCTTGAACCTTGGATTATCAAATTATTTGCTATTATCTATTATTATAGACTGAGGTAGTCTAAATCTACAGACTATGTTTTTCCACACAAACTTCTTAACTTGTGCTTTTGTGGTAATGGCTAAGGCTTTAACTTCTTACCATTTTGAGAAGTAATCTATTGCCATTAAGACAAATCTCTTCTTACTTGTGGCTAGGGTGAATGATTCGAGGACATCTACCCCTTATTGCATGAATGGCCATAAGCTGATGATAGGAGTAAGCTCAGTTGAGGGGAGACATTGCATTTAGATAAACCTTTGACATTTTTCCCACTTTTTCACCAATTCAATGCCCTACCTTAGTACTTTATAAGCCAAAAATTAAGGTTTAAGGTGATTTCCACATATTTTTTATGGATTTCTCATAGGATGTACTCTACCTTTTTTTTATCCTCTCAGGTAGGGTAGGCTAAAGGATCTCCTATATAATTTTTCCTTAATCATCGTGTATCGAGGTGTTTTTCTCATTAATGCCTTAGCCCAGACTCTTTCATTGGGTAACACTTCTATGGTCAAGTATGCTTTGATTGGCAGCATCTATGTTTATTTCTCTTTGACCTATCCCATAAGCTTGTCCTCAATGCTTTTATGCACTAGTTTTTTTAGTAGAACTTGGTCCAGACTTCCCATTACTACTATTGAAGCTAACTTAGACAGGGAGTTTGCTATTGAATTGTTTAACCTCGATATCTTTTTCACCTCGATTTTTTTAAAGCCAACTATCGATGCTAATGTTTTGTCAAAGTACTTTTAAATTCCATCTTCTTGAGCTCTGAACTCCTTATTTACTTGACCAACCACCAATTGAGAGTCACTATAAGCAGTTATGCACTAAACATTCAATTCGGTTGCCAACCTTAGTTTGATTATCAATGCCTCATATTTTGTTTCATTTTGAATACCCTACACTTGAATCTCAAGGCATATGGGTACTATAGCTCTTCTGAACTAATCAAAATGAGGTTGACTCCTTCATCTTAACTTATTATAGATCCGTTGACAAATAGCTTCTAATCATCTTTATTCAAGGTTTTTTTTTTCTTTGATTATCCCTCATGTTGCGTCAAGGTATGCTCTACTATAAAGCTAACCAACATCTATGATTTTAATGTCAATCTGGCAAAAAGTGTAAATCAAATTCGTTGAGCTCCACTACCCATTTGATTAGCCCTTCTGACATTTTAGGCTTCTATAAGACTTGCCTCAGTGGTTGATCGATTAAGACGTGGATCATGTGAGCTTGGAAGTACGATCTGAGTTTTCTGATCGAAATGATCGTGACATAGGTTAGTTTCTCTATACTAATATAGTTAACTTCAAGCCCTGTCAACACTTTGTTTACAAAATAGATTGGTTGTTGTTTCCCCTTTTCTTCTCAGACTAAGTTAAGCTGATAACCTGATTTATGCTGATTAAGTGTAAGTGTAGTGTTTTGCCAGTATTTGGTTTGGATAGGATAGACGGGAAGGAAAAAACTTTTAAGTTAATCAAAAGATTTTTGGCATTATTGAGTCCACCTAAAGTCAGAGACATTTTTTAAAATCTTCAAGAACAGTAGACATCATTCTATTGATCTGGACATGAATCAACTAAATGTGGCTATTTTACCTATTAACCTCTGTATCTCTTTTATCGAGATTAGCATTTTCATTTTTAGGATCACCTGAACCTTTTCAAAGTTTACCTCTATCTCTTTTTGGTTGATTATATAGCCGAAAAACTTACTTGAAGTAACCCTAAAAGCATATTTGCTTAGGTTAAGCCTCATATTATACTTTTTCAAAGTATTGAAGGTTTCTTTCAGGTCTTTTAGATGCTCAATCAAACTTTTACTCTTGACTATTAAGTCATCTATATATACTTCTATATTACAATTGATCTGGTTTTTGAATGCTTTGTTGACCAACCTTTGATAAGTCGTCCTTACATTCTTCAATCTGAAGGGTATAACCTTGTTATAGTAAAAGCCTTTTTTAGTAAGAAAAGCTGTCTTATCCTTACTTCCTTTCAACATTTTGATTTGATTATAGCCAGAATAAGCATCCATGAAGCTGAAGAGGCTATGCTTAGCACTATCATCTACTAGTTGATCTATGCTAGAGAAAGAAGAAGTTTTTTTTTTTCAGACAAGTTTTATTCAAGTCGATAAAGTCCATGCACATTCTCCATTTTCTATTATTTTTTTTATCATGACCATATTGGCTATCCATTCAGGGTAGTAGACTTTTCTGATAAAGTCAACTCGTAATAATTTATCAACATTTTCCTTGATGGCTTGTTGTCTTTCAAGGGTAAAAGTTTTCTTCTTTTATCGAACTGGTTTGACCTTGAGATTGGTATGTAATTTATGGACCATTACTTTGATATCAATCCCGAGCATATCAGATGATGTTCAAGCAAATAGGTTGGCATTATCTTTTATAAGTTGAATCAGTTGGTCTTTATGTTGGAGCTTACCTCTGATTTGTATATAATTTTTAGGAATGTTGTTTCATAACAAAATTGTCATAAAGTCCTCAATTGGCTCGGGTTAGTTTGCATTCGAGTCTAGTCTTTGATCGATTATCTCTTTTTGTTCCATTAGGTCGAGATCATTTCCTATAAAAATAGGTCTCGATATGATGATTTGTATATTAACAACTTGTTGAACGTATTAGTAGAAGTGAAATATATTCTTTATTTAATGATGTGTTTTGGCTAGCATGTTAGCTTGGTCCAAGTAATATCAATTTTTTATATCGATTTAAAAGCTCGATTTTTCTACTGTTGACTCAAAAAATTTAAAAATTAGAACAAAATTGGACTTTTGCAGAACTTAGGAGCTCGGAGTGGCTTAAGAGCATGCTTCTGTCAAGTTAACCTTACATTTTGTGCTCAGATCGATAGTTTCCTATTTTTCACCAATTTTTTGCATCAGTTCCTCTTTGTTTTCCACCTCGATATCGACCAAGCTACCTGTTTACTTCCCAGTACTACCTTTTATCATTATGATATAACATTATCATGTTATGGACTGGTCTCTCATACTTTTTCAACCTTTACAGGTGTTGGAAATTTCATTTTCAAGTGGGAAGCTAAACCTATGAGCCACATAACAAATCGACTAGGTTGGCATAATATCATGTTGTAGGCAGATGGGATATTTACTACCATGAACTCCACAACTGAGGTAATCATCTTTGGCTATCCCCAAGGAGATCGAGAGCTTGATGGGTTTTCTTACTGGCACTTATTCATTTCTCAACCTTACTAATGTTGCAATGATTGACTTCAACTAATATTTGCCAATCCTTATTTTGTTCAAACAACCATAGTATATAACATCGATTGAACTTTTATTGCCAAATAGGATTTTTTTGAGCACATAGTTGTACACCAAATATGTGATCACTATGGTATCATCATGTGGGTGTTGGGTCCCTTCCAAATCTTTTGAGCTGAATAAGATTGGCTTGTCTCTCTATTCTTTTTCTTTCTTAGCTGAGGTGCTTATTGCCATTACTATACCTGGGTTATTCTTTTTGTTGAGGTAGAGTTGACTTTTATGATCACATTAATCACCTTAGTGATTAGCTTGTTATTGTCAGCTTAACCCTTTTCCTGATTTGGCTTTTCTCCTTAGGCATCCCTTTTTTCCTAATCTGATCTTTTCTCTCTACCCCAAGTGGGCGCTCTGTGGTCATGCCTATAGTCCCTTTTAAACTGGTCTTATCTTTTATGTCCCATAAATCTTTTCAGCTGACCTCGCCTTATCAGAGCTTTAATATCATTTTTTAGGTCGACATAGTCTTTAATATTATGGTCAATGTTTTGATGAAAGGCACATCTTTTTGTTGGATCTTGCCTTGTGTTCTGTCTCAGTGGTTTAGGCCATTAGAGGTTAAGGTTTCTTTCAATTTGCATCAAAATCCTCTCATGGGAATTATTTAATGTAGTGTAACTTCTTGCTCTATTGGGGCTTCTAGCCCTATGTTATCTTTTTCTTGGGAAATGATCATAGAATTCTTTACCTTTTTTTATGATTGATAAAGAGGGATGAGCCTTTCTCACCTTAGCCACTGAGGAGGGTGGATGAGCCTCTTTCACCTCGATTTGTTTTCATTGTAGCTTCAGTGTTGATAAATTTCTCTGCTATTAGTAGGATGTTGATCTGAGTTTTGGGTTGTTCCAGTGACAATGTCAACTTTAAGTGGTACTCTTTTTCATTGAGTCCACTAGTTAGGATGGCAATAGCGATCGCTTGTTCTAGGTCTTTGACCTATAGAGCTTTCATGTTAAAACACATGACATAGTTTTTTAGAGTTTCATTTTACCCTTAATGAATTGACATCAAGCTTAAGGTTGTCTTCTTAGCTTTTTGGCTATTCACGAATCGAGACAAGAATGAGTGGCTGAGCTTCTTGAAAGTAGTAATTGACCTCTACTCCAGACTATTATACCAAGATCGAGCTGCACCTTTCAAAGTAGTGGTCAGACCCTTGCACATTAGAGCATCGTCTGCCCCTTGTATCATCATGTTAGTTCTATAAAATTTTAAATGATCAAAAGGATCAGAAGTATTATCATATGTCTCCAAGGTTGGCATTTTGAATCCTTTTAGAGGTATGGCTTTATCAATCTCTTTGGTAAAAGGTAAGGTCTCAAAAAATTTAAGTTCATCCTTAAATGCTATTAATTTTGTTTTCAGTTCTTTCTTTATAGCCCACATCCAAGCTTTCAAATCTCTGTTTGGTTGGGGTTCATGGCCTGTTTGTTTTAACTTATAGGTAGTAGAATGTCTAGAATTATGGTTAGGGCGGTGAGAAGTTAAATTGGTGTGTTCTTCTTCTCTAGAGGCAGAAGACGCTTCTACCTCTTCGTAGCTTAATTACCTTACAACAGCTTTTCAACCCAGTGTAACTAAGTCTGGCACTTTGGAGAATTATGGTGGGGTTATAGTTTGCAGCATCTATTTGAGGGCTTGTCTTTGCTCAGTCAGGGCTTGAAATTACTCCATGGTTGGCCCTGCTTGTGGTTGAGCTAGGTGGGCAAAATGCTAGCTTAAGTGAGTTTTTGTTCCAATCAGGGCGGCTGCCTCTCCTTCTTTTTGGGTTATTTTTCTTGATGGCGTTGTTTTGTGCTCGACTGATATAAAAACACTAGTCCCCTATCCGGTGCACCAAATGTTGGTGCCGAGCTCCAACCTAAGGGTATTCTTGTAAATATAAAAAAAAGGATGGTTAGAGGTAAGGGTAGGAGATGTTCCCTTTGTTTGCACTCTGATGTGCAAGTTAGTAAAGATTAGGTCAGAAAAGAAGTAAGAAAGTAAGAAAGAAAGAAAAGATATGGATTAGATGAACCTGGCTTCATGGTGCTTGAGTCTCCATATTTATAGGTAAGTTAAGGGTGACAAAAGGGGGACTATTAAGACAAAGCCAAGTTGAGGTGGCACTAGAGATGTTAGACCAAAATAACATGTTAGAATAATGTAAATGACCAAAATACCCCTGGTTGTCTATTGGAAACTTAGAGACTATGTTTTCTGCTAAGTCCTAAGTCTATGTTTTTGCTTAAATGGTTTTTTTATTAGGACCTAGGTTTGTTTCTACATTGGAGTTAAAGGCTCTTGCGATGAAATTCAATTGTTTTTTCAAAATAGAAAACTGCTTAGATAGCTTTTGTAACCTAAAAAATGAAATGATGTTAAAAACAATGATGTGTTTTAAAAAAAGTAATTTATTTAATTTTTCATTTTAAAAAATATATGTATAATAATGATAATGATAAATAAAGTGGTTATTTTTTTTTTTGAAAATCCTACCTAGATGTTAGAAGGGATCGAAATCATGTTTTGAAATTTTAATTCCACCTAAATATTGAAGAATTAAACAAAAAAAAGATAAATAATAAATAAAAATCAAATAAATACAAAAAAATTAGGCCATAAGAGCGTTTAAATATCTTTTTGCATAGTTATCACTATTATTTCTATTATTATAATCATGTTTATTTTGATTTATATTTAACTTTGATTATTTAATAATTTTGTGCATGTAGTAGCCTTTTAATAGGCATGATTATGTTCTTTGATTAAATTTTATCCATTTTAGTTGTTGTTTACTTTTTTTTTTTAAATTTCCTAAAATATAATAATAAAAATTAATAAGAAAGGAAAAGATTTTTAAATCCTTACTTAGACGTTAGAAGGGGTTCATAATTGTGTTTTAAAAATAATTTTGTCTAGCTATTGGAGAATTATTAAATATTAAAAATAAAAATAATAAAATGTAAAATAAATAAATAACAATAAAATTGTAATAAAAAGAAAATATTTAAACCTATAAAAATTTAGTTTTTTTAGAGAAATTATGAAAAAAGAACTTGCTTCGAAATCTTTCTAAATGTTGAAGATGTTAGAGAGGTTCCTAAACTTTTAAATTAACGTGAATCCCTAAACCTTAAATGAAACCTAAAACCCTAAAAAATAACCTTAAATGAAACTCTAAATGAAACCTTAAATTGAACCCTAAATGAAACTATAAATGAAACCTTAAACTTAGGTGAAACTCAAAATGTAAAATGTAAACCCTAAACTCTATGTGTAAACTCAAACCCTAAATCCACCCAAAACCTCAAAAACTATCCTAAATTTTTAAGGATTTGTAAGGAAACTTTTTGTGAAGTAATTTGTTCTTGAATGCCACCTAGAAGATAGGGTATTTAGGAAATCTTATTTCATTAAGAATTTTCATGTAATTCCTTAATCTAAAAATAATAAAATTAAATAAAAAATAAAAATAAAAATGAGATTTTAAATATAAATGTTGCTCCCAAACTCTACATAGTGGTTGGAGAGTCCAGGTGCTCTTTTTATATTTAAGGACTTAATTTTGAATTTGCATCCTATCATCGTAAAAGACACACAATTGCATATATTTATTTTTAGATCAATGTTGGAACTCATTATGCATATATATTTTAATCATTGATGTTTATTGCTAATTATAGCATCATTCGTTTTTGCGTAAAAAACTTTTCAAAATTTGATTATAAAAAAAAACTAAAATAACATTCGAAGAAAATAATTTTTGGTACTTTGCTTAGATATTAAAGTGTTGCCAATGATTATCATTTGCAAAGAATGTTATTTTATTATTTTTAAAGGAATGTTGTGGTAAATTTTAGACAAAAAATGTTATATTTAAATTTTGCTTAAATGTTGTAGAATTATAAAATATTCCTTTAATCTAAAGATTTTCATAATATTCCTAAATAGAGATTTTTAATTGATTTTATTTCTTTAAAATGAAAGGAATTATTATTAAATCTTAAATAAGAACCCTTTTAATCCAAAATTATAGATAGTGCATAATTAATTGGTACCAATTTTTATGGGCACCATGGGATTGCTAATCTTTTCACATATATAACCGACTCCTGAATCTAATCCTGTTTTCATAGATAAAAATTATATTTTTAACAAACTTTAAACTTGTTTTATTGTTTTACTATAAAAACAAAAATTTTGGGTATTCAATGACACCCTAAAAGAAGATTGGTGGTGACTCTCCATGTTTTCTTAATTTTAAATGTTTATGTCTAGCGATCATGTTTTTGGACTGATACGTTATGACATGGAAAAGGTTTTTTTAGCTTACTTTTTTTCTTTCCTTCTTTTGTTATCATTTTTCTTTTTATTTCTTTTCATTCTTTTTCCAAGCTCCACCCTTCTTTTCTAATTATGTATAGCTAAAAAATGATACATGAATGTCCTTATGCACATGGGGTAAATGACCAAAAGATAGAAAATATCAAATCAAGGATTGGGTTCATAACGTGTTTTCATAACAAAGAAAGGTATCATTGGGTTCAAAAAGGGTGATTATGGAAGAATTATATCAAGGTTAGCTTGAAAAGGCTTAAATGATCCAAAGATGGCCTATATAATTTCCCTAATCATGTGTTCTCAAGGGTTT
The DNA here is from genome assembly GCF_047325235.1 of Durio zibethinus. Lineage (NCBI taxonomy): Eukaryota > Viridiplantae > Streptophyta > Magnoliopsida > Malvales > Malvaceae > Durio > Durio zibethinus. The sequence continues at coordinate 13,370,020 of NC_143178.1, forward strand.
CACCTTGAGAGATAATCAAAATAAATTCTAGAAGTTGAAACACTACTTTAAAAGACCAATGCAAAAAAATTTTATGCTCATATAATCAATCATTAGATAAAAAATGTAATTCAATGATCAAAATATCACCCATAAATAGATACTCATAATTGAGAAGTTACTCATCCAAAGAATCATATTATATTTTGAAAAATGTTCAATATTTCCTAAAGGTATATTCATTTTCAATCACTATCTATCATTTGCTTCTTAAAGAACTACTCAAATGAGGCATTATAATAATTCAAGCTAAAACAATTTTAGCACAATTCAAGGAAAATTTTTTAAAATTTTCAGTAACTTTTCCTATACCCGTAAACTTGAAAAGCACATTGTCCTCAATATGTAGATAAAAAGAATTAAAGCACATAAGAGGTTAAAGGAAACTCTCTTATCATTATAGAAGCAATATGGTTGTAACTTGAAAGCTTTTACTTTGCCTTTATTGCTACCTACAAAACAAAAAAAATACCTGCAAGGCAAAGAAAACAATTACACATTAGAAAATCTAAGAACAAACACTAAAACATAAAGAAAAGACTATAAAACTTTAAATTGCTTAGATTGCCTTTCAAGAAGTGCTTGTTTAAAGTCAATAACTTGATTTTCATCGATGTTAGAAAATTGCATGATGCTCTGTTGTTGCATCTACCTACTTTATTCTCTTTCTCAACACCAAATATGTAATGGTAAACTTTGAATGACTCAAATGCTTAAGTGTAGATTTGTATCCCACCCCTATGAATGTTCTAAGTATATTACAATATATACTAATAAAGGTGGTCATTGGCTTTAGTACCAATTAAATAGGTACCATCACAGAGAATAGAGATTTAAAGTCTATAATGAATTAAAAAAATCCTCCATAAATGGTTAGGTTTAAGCTTACAAAGGTTGTGTCTAATGGTGAAGTCAAACAACCCTCATCACTATCTTTAAATAATGGGTTTTCAAACACATGCATTTTCAACTCATCGTACAATAGATTCTCAAAGAATTGAGAAAATGGCATTTGTATACTACAAGGCTCAATTTTGTTTTGATAAGAATAATTGCTATGACCAGCTTATTGTTTAGTGTAGCCATCCTATCCAAAATCTTTTTCATTCACTTTTTCCACCATGGATGGTCTAACTTAAGGAAAATCGAAGAATAAGGTGTCTAAAGATTCAAGCTTAAGATCATAGAATGAAAAAACTACTAGACAAGTAAGTTCTTTGCTAATGAATGCTTATTCATCCTTAAGCTTGATACAAGATTCAAGAAAAAATGTATCGAAAAGGTTAAAAATTTTTCTAATAAGCTCACCTTATCAACACATGTATCTACCTCATCCATTTTCACATAATCAGGCATTTGATCTTCTAAGAACTTTGGGAATGGTAATAGTAGAATTTAAACATTAACTTCTTCTTGAATGCTATCTTTTTTAAAAATTTCAAATTCCCTAGCTATAGGCTTATCCTTTACCTCTACTATCTCTTCATTCATAACCTTTACAAATTTTGGTAAAATGACCACAATAGGCTCCATATCATCTTTATCAAACAACATTGCACCTTATTTCCTCAAACCATCCTTTAATGTGCACTCTTCCTTACCTACCCAACTTGGATTGGCTCTATAATATTAGGTAAGAGATCTTAAAGGTAACTATTTATGACACTTACATTTCAACCTAATTGCTCAAGATTCCTAGTGAAAGCCTCTTAGGTATTAAGAATGGTAGCTTGTTCTTGAAATAGGTTATCTTGAATTTGGGCTAACATCTCCTCAAGGGATGGTTCTTTTCTTTTAGAGGAAGCATTGGTGAATATTGTATGGATGGAAAGTGATGTGAAGATGAATTATATTATGATGAAGAAAATTGTTATTGTGATGGAATGCAATGTAGCATTTGAGGGAATGATAGTGATGGTGGAGAGTATGGGGGTCGTAGAAGGTATTGTGGAAATGAATGCTTAGTTGAATAAGTTGGGGTGTACTTAGGTGGTAAACTAAAGGATTTCCTTAAACTACTATCCCACATGTGCTTAGGATGACCCTCTTAAGTTTGACTAGTGTAGTTGCTTAAATAAAACCATGATTGTTGGTCAAGGCCACACCTATCACTATGGTGGTTTCCACTATTTACTTCAACATTTTTATATTTGCTGAGGAATTCATGGACAAGATTAGGCTTAAGATCATGACTAGCTTTAATGGCATCTATATTATTTACTAAAGAGTCTTTTTATAAGGATAAAGCTTTAAGGGTTACCTCTTTTTTGGCTTTTCTTTCATCATATGGCCATTGTACTAAGTAATCATATAAGAAGGTGGTCTAGCATGGTACCCAGCTACCTTATATAGAGTGAATTCCCACATTAAAAGTAAAACACAACCTAAACATGAATTAAATAACTATGTACACTAAAGCTATCTACACTAACCTATCTACATTAAAACTATGTAAACTAAAGGTTGAGCTAAACTAAAATTAAGCATTTGAAGGTTTGGTATTAAACCTAAGAACTAAGCTTTCAGTCCCCAACAACGACAACAAAAACTTGATTATGTCTACAAGTGCACACACCATTGAAGTAATAACTAATAAGTTAAGTGTCACCCTATGAAGACTGAATATTGAGGTAGCATAGTCTAAGTACCATGGATCAATATACTACAACTATAATTAGCTTAATCAAACAAGGATTATCAATTACAGTACTCCTATACTAAGGAAAACAAGTAACAACATGAATTGACACAACATAGCAAGAAGTAAAGTTAGAATCATGAAGACCAAATGAAAACTTGCATAAAAGTAGAATGAGTAAGCATAAAACTATAAATCTAATTGCAAAACCTATTTAAAAGCAGTAAGTAAACCTAAATCTAACTTGTAATCATTGTAAATGCATGAAAAAAATAAAGAAAGTTGATTGCACTAAAATTTTAACATTTTATCATACCTTCTTAGTGTAATTTTTGGTGAAAATTTGCTTGTTTCTTGAGAAATTTGGCAAAAATACTCCTAATTGCTTATATATTCAATGTGTAGGTAAAAATATGGAAAAAGAGGAAAAATGAAGCTTTTGGTCTTATTTTGGATACATTTTTGTGCAAAAAGCTTTATTAGGCTGAAATTAGTATGCATTTGCTCAAATCCCATACTTGAGAGATTTTTGTACCTTTTTCTTCATGATTTCATTTTCTTAATTGAGCTTAATTGAATGTTAATTCAAGCTTTAATCCTTTTAAGCTCATTAGTGCTTTGTCATATTTATAGTAAAATTGCATGAGCTAGATTGGTGTTATTTGTGTTGGTGCAATTTTGGAGCCATAATTAGAGTTTGAAATTTCTAAAATTTTTCAACGATAATTTGGAAATTAAATGGTTTTCATTTGGATGGAAATTGAAGAAGAAAAGGAGTTACAATTGGTGTATAAAATTGGAGGAACGAAGTAATCCTAACCTTTGGATGCAATTAGAGATGATTAAATGAAGATAGTGTCACTTCTTGGATTCAAAGGTAAGGCCAATGGGCAGCTATTTAGTTGACAATTTGGAGGAACCTCATTGGTTATAATTTTGACTTTTCAGAGTTGTAAAGGTCAAAGGAAGAAGGTTTGAAGTGAAGTGAAATGAAGAGAAGCAAACTTGGAAGCTTATAAAGTAAGATAGGATGACATGGAAATATCTAGCCATGTGGCATCTTAGGTGGCATTTTTTGTAATTTGATTGGTTATAACACATCATCCTTAGCCTATAAATAGAAGGGATGGCTGACCAATTGAGGGATTTTTTCAGTTTTTTTAGATTTTTTTCATTTCTTGCATTTTTACTTTCTTATTAATTTACTCTCTAACAATTTCCTCCTTGTTCTTTTAGAGGGCTATTTGGGAGAAAATTCCTTTAATTTTCTAGAAAAATTTACTTTTCTTGCCTTTATTTTACATGCACTTAAAATTCAATCAATAAAAGTTCAATTCCTTTAAGTTTTCTTGTTCAATTTCATGCATTTTCATTGATTACTCAAATCTATTTGGCAAAATTTTCTTCTAAGGTAGTTGCAGTTTTCATATCAGATCTCTTTCAAATCTTATGAGTTTTGATCAAATGTTTTTTTGATGAACTCTCAATTCATATCTATATAAATATAAAAAATTTCATGTTCAAATTCATTCCAAAAAATTCTAAAAAAATCTAGAAATTTACAATTAGAGATCTAGCAGTAAAGTAAGAGATCAAGTGGTGACAGCACTTGAGGTTTCATCTCTCCTTGTAAGGCGATCAGTTTGATCTTTTCTCACCTTACTCTTGTTAATTCATGTGTTTACTTGCTTAGAGTCAATTTCTTGCTTTTAATTCCATGTTTTCAATTTTATTTGTATGATTTTCTATTGAAAACTATTATTTCCCTTTACCGCATTCAGTTATTGTTGAAGTTCATTGAGCTTGATCTTGCATTGTTTCTTTTGATTTATTTGTTGAATTTTGTATCATACTTGTAGATCTAAGTTCTTTTAGCTCAGTTTTAGTTCATTTGCTTTGTAGGTTTGTAGATATAAGTTTTTCTCTCAATTTGGTTAATTTCTAGTTTGGAATTTTTAGTTACAATTTGCACTTTTCTTTTTGTTCTAGCCATTTTGCTTATTTAATTACTATTCAATTGTGTTTTAATTGATGTTTATTTTTTTTCTCAATTTAGAAGTTGTTTGGATCAATTTTGGAAGTTTCTAGATCACGTTTCCTTTGGAAATTAGTAGTTAGTTATTTTTGGTTTCTACTTGTTAGTTGCTATGTGGTTAACATTTGAGCTTTATAATTCTAGTTTCTTAGATTAGATTTACTTTCAAAGCATGTTAGATTTAATTCAAAGTACTTTAGCTACTGTTTTGTTAAGCTTTTCACATATGCTTACCTTGCATTTATTGAACATGCTTTCGGTTATTTGCATTACTTGTTTTTGGTTTTCCATTCTTGTTGAAACTAGCTTAGTAATGTGTCCTCCAATTGATTGAATTAACTTTAGATTGATTGTTGAGATAATAGGTACTTAGCCTGATTTTTTTAGCTAATCCTTGTGGAACGATATCTTGACTTAGGTCACTATTATTACTTGAACGATCTGTACGCTTGTAGAAATCATCCAATCAAGTTTTTGGCATTGTTTTCAAGGACTAAAAGTCAAGAGTCTTAGGAAAATATCATACTTTGGCATGATCATCTATAGATTAATTCACCCTAAGTGTACATATGCTAGGCTAGTTACTAACTTGCCTTGATTTGATTTCTTTAAGTTGTGTAAAGCTAACATTCTTTGTTGTTTCATTCTATTCGGTGTACATACTTTGATTTTTCCTTTAGAAAACTTCTATTTGGTCTAATTGTCCTTGTGGCCAATATATGTACTCAACTAGGAGTCATGAGTTGATCCTTCTAGATCTCAAGATAGAAAGTACACTTAGGAGACTTATAGACAACTTGATCCTACCACAATGGTCAAATAGTAGACACTAGAACCCTTAAAGATTATGATGTGCCCAATCCTAATAGTTTCCAACTAGCATTAGGAGGCTAGCCATTCAAGCCAATAACTTTGAGATTAAAGTTGTAATCATCCAAATGATTCAAAATTTAGTGCAATTTAGTGGTCATATGAGCAAAGACCCTAATGTTTATCTATGGAATTTCTAGGAGATATGTGGTACATTCAAATATAATGGTGTTACTGAGGATGCCATTAAGCTTAGGTTATTTCCTTTTTCGCTTAGAGATAGAGCTAAAGTTGGTTAGCCTCAATGTCACCTGATTCTGTTACTACTTAGGATGATTTAGTATAGAAATTAATGGCTATGGTTTTTGTCCAGCCAAGACGACCAAGTTAAGAAATGACATTACTACTTTTACCCAACATGACTTAGAGACTTTGTATGAGACATGAGAAAGATACAAGGAGCTCTTGAAGAGATGTCCACACCATGGACTATTGAGATGGCTGGAGATCTAGATTTTCTATAATGGGTTAATACCTGCCACTAAGACTATTCTAGATGTTGCCACAAGAGTTGCCCTCATGAGTAAAACCTTTGATGTTGCATATGATTTGATTACGAACATGGCTACCAATAATTGTCAATGGTCTAATGAGAGATAGCATATTAGGAAAGCCTCAAGAATATATGAACTTAGTGAGTTTATAGCTTTAAGTGCTAAGGTAGATTGCTTAACCAAATTTATTAAGTCTCTAAATCTTAAGGTTATATCTTCTGAACTTAGTCCTAATCAACAAAAGTCCATTATAGTTCAGTTTCTTGTTGTGAAATTTGTGGGATAGGTCATATAAGTGATTCATGTCCTAGTGAGATTGACAATTTTAATACTTAGGTCAGAATCTTGGGCAAACTAATAATTTTATGCTTTCAAACCCTGGTCAAATGACTAACCTCATTTCTCATGGAATTAACAGTAAAGTCAAAATGTTGTTCTTATTTAGTCCACTTATGTTATTCAACAGCTTCATTTTGTCAAACCACAAAACTTACCTAGTTTTCACCATATTCCATATCAACAGTAAAACCCACATCCATGCACCTCTCAATACCAACCTCTACCACTTTTTGAGAAGAAATCTTCAATTGAGGATCTTTTATACTCTTTGATCAAAGCCTAGACTTCTTTTATGTAGACTCAAAATACCATGTTTCATAACCAAACTACATCAATTAAGTGCCTAGAGACACATATAAGTTAGCTAGCTACTCTCCTTAATACTCGACCCTAAGGCACTTTACCTCGTAACACTGAGGTTAACCTTAGAAAAGAAGGAAAAGAGCAATGCGATGCAATCACTCTTAAAAATGGTAAGAAGTTAGCTAGTGACCTTATTTAGGCTATGCTTATGATGTAGTAGAGAAGTCTGTGGATAAGAAAGAGGAAGTCATTGTTCAGAAGGAAGAAAAAGGTAAGAAGGTTGATGAGATAGTTATACCTACCTAAACATTTACCTAGTTTCAATACCTAGTTCCTCTAAGCCTGCTCTTCCTAGAGTTGAGCCACCTAGGCCTTGTATTCATTTCCCTAAGAGATTTTAGAAGCAGAAAGAGGAGAAGCAATTCTCTAAGTTTTTAGAGATGTTTAAAAAGCTTTACATTAACATCCCTTTTGCAAAAGTAATAGAGCAGATGCCTACCTATGCCAAGTTTATGAAGGATATTATCTCTAAAAAAAAGAGATTAGAGGATTATGAAATAGTGACACTTACTAGTGAGTGTAGTTCACTGATTTAGAGAGGATTACCAACAAAGCTTAAGGACTTTGGTAGTTTTACCTTTCTTTACACCATTAATAGTATGTTCTTTGATAAGGCTTTGTGTGATTTATGTGTCAATATTAATTTGATGCCCTAGTCAATTTTCAAAAAAACTAGGCACAAGAAAAGCAAAACCCACCTTTGTGACTCTACAATTACTTGATCATTCATTAAAATATCCAAGAGGGATAGTAAATGATGTGCTGGTTAAGGTAAAGAAATTCATTTTTCCTACTAATTTTGTGGTCTTAAACATAGAGTTAGATCATGAGATCCCAATCATTTTGGGGAGACCTTTCTTAGCTATTAGTAGAGTTATCACAAATATGCAAAAATGGGAGTTGACTATGAGAATTTAGGATCAAAAGGTCAAATTTAATGTTTTTAAGGTTTTAAAGTATCCTGATGATTAGAATGAGTGTTTTAGGATAGATGTGCTTAGTTGTTTAGTGAATGATATTTTTCGGATTGAGCACTTGATTTCTTACCTCAAAAAACCCCTCGAGATCAATGATGTAGTAGACATGGATTTAGATGATGATGATGAGGATATAGTTATGGTCTCCACATTTCAATTTGCACATACCGGTAGTAAGCCTTTAGATGTTTCAGAGTCTATCCCGAAAGTGTTGAAACCCTCAATTGTAAAACCACTAGTTTTAGAGCTTAAACACCATTACCCTCACATCTTAAAAATACCTACCTAGGAGTGGATGGTACTTTGCTTGTGATCGTTTTAGCTTCTTTGACTAATGATCAAGAAGCCTAGCTATTGTTTGTGCTTAGAAAGCATAAGTTAGATTTAGGATGCTCCATAGTTGATATTAGAGGAATTAGTCATTCTTTTTGCACAATAAGATTTTGATCAATGATGGATATAAACTGACCATAGAGCTTTAGTGTTGTTTAAACTTACCCATGAAAGAAGTAGTAAGGAAAGAAATCATTAAATGGCTGGATGTTGGAATCATTTATCTAATCTCGATAGCTCATGGGTCAATCCAATCCAATGTGTGCTAAAAAAGAGTGGGATGATTGTAGTGTCAAATGAAAATGATGAGTTGATACCCACTAGGACTATAATCGATTAGAAAGTTTGTATGGATTATCGAAAGGTAAACAAGGCTATTATGAAAGATCATTTTCCTTTGCCTTTCATTGATTAGATGTTGGATAGGTTATCTAAACATGAGTTTTATTTCTTTCTTGACAGATACTTCAGATATAACTAGAAAGTTATAGCACCTGAGGATTAAGAAATGACCTATATCTACCTTTTTAAAACCTTTGCTTTTAAAAGAATGCCATTTGGACTATGTAATGCCCCAACTATTTCAAAGATGTATGATGGTTATATTTTTTTGACATGGTAGAGGATTTCCTAAAGGTTTTCATGGATGATTTCTCTATCCTAGTTGATAACTTTAAGATGTGTCTTACTCATCTAGCTTTAGTTTTAATGAGGTGTGAAAAGATTAACATAGTACTTAATTGTGAAAAGTGTCATTTCATGATGAGAGAAGGGATAGTACTAGGTCATAAGGTTTTTTTTACTAGAATAGAAATGGATAGAATTAAGATTGAGATCATAAAGAGACTTCCAACTCTGACTTCAATGAAGGGTAAGAGTTTTCTTATACATGTGAGGTTTTATAAGAGGTTTGTTAAGGATTTTTCTAAAATTTCTAAACCTTTATACAAGTTGTAGGAAAAAAAAGGTGAAGTTTTATTTTGATGATGAGTGCTTACATGCTTTTAAGGTGGTTAAAGAAAAGCTAATTACTGTTCTGATCATTATAGCACCTAATTGGGCTTTACCATTTAAGCTCATATATGATGCTAGTGACTATGTAGTAGGAGCTATTCTAGGACAAAAGATTGAAAGCAATTTTATGCAATTTATTGTGCAAACAGAGCTTTGAATGAAGCTTAATTAAACTATGCAACCATTGAAAAAGAGTTGTTAGCAGTTGTTTTTGCTTTTGTTAAATTTCACTCTTATCTCATAAGTTTTATAGTCATAGTTTACATGACCATGCTACTATTAAGTTTCTCATGTCTAGGGAAGATGCAAAGCCTAGGTTGATTAAGTGGATTCTTCTACTTTAGGAATTAGATTTGAAAAATAGCGATAAGCAAAAATTACAAAACCATGTGGTTAGCCATCTTTCTAGGTTAGACACTGCAGTACTGAAAATGATTTGAACATTAATGAGACTTTTCCAGATGAGTAGTTGATGGCATTTAGGCATGATGTGTTCCCTTAGTGTGCTGACTTTGTGAATTACCTAGTTGGAGGATTTTAACCACTTGAGCTATCATTCCATCAAAAGAAGAAATTCCTGCATGATGTTTGATATTTGTTTGGAATGAACCTTATTTGTTTAAGCTATGTAAGGATCAAATTTTAAGACAATATTTCCTTATAGAGGAGGTTGAAGATATACTGAGACATTATCATTCTTCTGATTATGGTGGACAAAGAATAGTTGTAAAAGTGCTTCAATCAAGAAAATATTGGCACACTTTTTATTTCGAGATGCACACGTGTTTATGTAAAATGATGACAGAAGTCAGAGAGTTAGGAATTTATCTAGGAGAATTGAGATGCCCTTAAACCTATTCTTGAAGTTGAAATTTTTTATGTTTGGAATTTAGATTTCATGGGTTCGTTTATCTCATCTGTGGTACCTACATTTTGATGGCGGTGGATTATGTGTCTAAATCGATAAAAGAGGTAGCTTTACCTATAATGATGCTAGGGTAGTTTTTAACCTTTTAAGGAAGCACATATTAGCTAGATTAGGAACCCCTAGAGTGATCATTAGTGATAAGGGCTTACATTTTTGTAATAAGGTTTTTGAGCCTTAGTAGTTAAGTATGGAATCATTCGTAAGGTTGCAACCACCTATCATCCGCAATGTAGTGGTTAAGTAGAAGTGTCAAATATGGAAATCAAGTCCATTATTAAGAAAATTGTTAATTCAAGTTATAAGGATTTGTCTAAAAGATTAAATGATGCATTATGGGCTTATAGGACTGCCTACAAAACTCCTATTAGTATGTCACCTTATCAGTTGGTTTATGGCAAAGTTTGTCATTTGCCGGTTGAGCTTGAGCATAAGGCATTTTGGGATATAAATTTTAATTTTAATTTAGATGCTACGGGTGATAAACATCTTTTACAATTCTATGAGAAAGATAAGTTTCGCTTGCGTGCTTAAGATAATGTTTAGTTGTTCAAAGATAAATGAAAAGAAGGCATGATAGAGGAACTTTGGATAAGACATTTGAGCCTAGTCAACATGTTTGCTTTTGAATTCTTTATTAAAGCTTTTTCTAGGAAAGCTTAAGTTGAGATGGTTGGATCCATTTATGGTGACAAAGGCTTTTCCCTATGGCACTATTGAGATCATGAATGAGATTAGGAAGGTACCTTTTAATGTAAATAGGCATAGACTGAAACATTATTTTGGAGGAGAGGTTGAAGGTGTAGTTGATGAGATTCATTTGTTTGATTCTTGATCTCATAGTTTAATCTTTTGACTTCAAAGAAAGTGCTTATTGGGAGGCAACTAAAGTTTTACTTTTCATGTTATTTACTTTTTCCATATTCTTATTGTGTAGCTTTTGTTAAGATTGCATGTCTTGTAAATTTGTTAATGTTGTTGTTTGTTTTGATTAAATTTCTTTGTACATATGGATGTTTGTTCTTGTTGTAGGTGTTTTTTTTTTTTTTATTTTGTAGGTGGAATAAAAGCTTGAAAGCTAAGAGATCAAGTTTCGACTACTTGCATTGTACATTCAGCAACATGCTTCCAAGATGAGAGGGGAATTCCCTTGTTCCTCTTTTGTGCTTTATTTCTTTTTGCTTACACATTAAGGATAATGTGCTCTTTAAGTTTGGGGGTATAGGAAAATTGCTTAAAATTTTTGTAAAAATTTTTGAATTTTTCTTGACATTTATTTTGAAATTGAGCTTGACTTGTTATAGCTTGAATCATTAGTATGGTTTTTTTTATTAGTTCTTCATAAAGCCAATGATAGGTAGAGATCGAGAATAAATATAGCTTTAGAAAAAGATTGAATGTTGTGTGAAAAATGAGATGATGTTTAGGTTTAGTGATTTCTTGAGTATAAATTTTCATTTGTGAGTTAATACTTTGATCATTGAATTGTATATTTTGTCATGTGATTGATTATGTGAGCATGAGATTTATTTTTCATTGGTCTTTGAAGTAGTGTATCATGTTCTAGAATTTGTTTTGACCATCTCTTAAGGTGAAATACTAGAGAACACATGATTAGAAAAATGATATAGACCACATTTGAATCATTTAAGCCTTTGAACCTAACATTGAATTAATTCTTCCATAATCACCCTTTTTGAGCCTAATTATACTTTTCTTTAACATTAAACCACATTACAAACCTAAGCCTTGATTTGATTTTTTTGTCTTTTGGTTCTTTACTCTATGTGCATTAGGACATTCATGAATCATCTTTGAGCTATGCATTATAGGGGAGGAAGGGTGGAGCTTGGAAAAAATGAAAAAAAAATAATAAATAAACAAGCTAGCTTGTAAAAAAAAAAAAAAGAAAGGTTGTGGAAAGAAAAAGAAAAAGGCAAAGACAATAAAAGAAAAGAAAATAGTGATGTGAAAAGCAAAAAAAAGAAAAAAAAAGCAAAAGCAAGTAAAAACTAAGTTTGGGGGTTAGTTCTTTAGAAATGCTTTAAACTTCTTTCCCTTGAGAGCTCAACAATGAATAATCCTAGACAAAGTAATGTATTGTTTGATATTTAAGCTTAAAATAAATTTTATCATACATTGACCCTAGCTTTATTTTACACGTTTATAAAGTCCTAAATGGTCTTTAGTCATGTGTTTATCTACATTAGTGGAGAGTGATGTGAAAAGTTAACATATGAAATATGATCACACTTTATTGATCTTTGTTTTTGAATTTTCATGTTCTAAATGTGATGATTGTGAAATTTATAGCTTTTCTTAAGCCATCTTTGCCTTAAAATTTTGAAAATTTTCATGAATTGTGGGCCTTAATGTGTTAAAATCATGATTTTCAAGTTTGCATGAAGATATGAATCAACTTGGACATAAAAGCCAAAATCCATACAAATCATGCAAAGGTGATAAGAGAAAGCCTTTCATGAACCATGCATTCCATGCAAAGTTGATGGATGACATTCGGTCAATCCATAAAAGAGTCTACCAAAGCCCATCAACTAGGCATGCAAGGAGTTTTCAACCCATGCAAAAGATAGCAACTTTGACAACAAATGTATGGCTAAACCAAGAAGCCCAATGCATGCAAATGATATATTCGAGCAAAATAAGAAGTCTTGTACTTGAGGATTCTTCTAAATTCGAAAGAGTTCTATGTCAAATGAAAGAATCAAGAGATCTTTGATTTAAATTTAAAACTAGCAAAATCTCTTATTCGAAATTCAAAATACTTTGACTTGGTAAAGACACCTAAGCATGGGTGGTAGAAATGGACCAATCCAAAAGTCCCGTTTGGCCACACAAGCTCCACATCATCCAATAAGGTTTGCACCTTCGACCAACTTCATTCAAAATATAATATCACATTTCAAATTTAAATAAGTTTAAGCTAAGTACAACTATCGAAGTTCATCCCCCTAGGCCTACCCTTGTACTATAAATAGGCCATGCCATTCACTTGTAACTCATCTCTTATTTCATTATTCACTTTAATTTCTTTCTTTTTTTTTTTTTAGTTTTCAATTTTTAAGAGCTTTCTTGTAGTTTTTGTTATTTTCAGCTAGGGTGATAGACTAGCCTACATTTTATCAAGTTTAGTTTTCAACATAAATTCTATTTCTACTTTCATTTCAAAGCTTCTTTAATTTATTTTCCATGCACAATCAATATTTCTCAAGTACCGTTGTTTACTTTCAAAAACTTAAGGTTTTGATTGTGGTCACTTTGTTATATTCGACCATCTTTCATTCTTTTTACAAAAGCTTTTTGTTTGTTATTTTTCACTTTTGTTTACCTTGCAATTTCGCTTTTCTTTTGTTTTACTTAGTTTTTATGGCCAATCTTTATTGCTACCAAGTGATAGTTGGTGAGCCAGGCATTTGGCCCTTACAGCATTCAAGTTCTTTTTGTTTTATTTCAACCAACTTCTTTGGTTTTCCTAAATATAAAGCCAAAAGGAATCCAATTTGGTATTTGACCTCACACCGTAACATAATTCTCAAGGGAATGATACTCTTTTCATCACTTTTACTTGGTAGCGACCTATGCATTTGTAGGCTAATAAAAGGCAGCGATCAAGTTTTTGGCATCGTTGTTAGGGATTAGATTGGTGCTAGAAGACAAATATCGATAAACTTTCCTTTCTATTTTGTAATTTAAATTTCTTTCATTTTTATTTGCTTTAATTTATTTTTAATCCTTTCTTTATTTGCATGCACAAATCAAGAAGTGTTGATTTAAATCCACTTGGAAAAGAAATAGAAAGAACATTAAGGTGACATAGGTGTGGCAAACAACTACTTTAATGGCAAATGTAGCGAATGACCCTCACTTTCATCTTTCTAATTTCTTTGAATTTTATGATACTTTTAAGTATAATGGAGTTTCAAATCATGCAATTAGACTAAGATCATTTCCATTCACTTTAAGGGACAAAGCAAAGAGTTGGCTATCTTTACTTCCCTGGAGCTCCATTACAACATGGGATGATCTAGTTCAGAAGTTCTTTGCCAAGTTTTTCCCACTAAACAAAATAGCAAAAATGAGAAAAATGAATCACCACTTTCAACAATATGATGGTGAAATATTGTACGATACATGGGAGAGCTACAAGGAGATGTTACGCAAATGCCCACACCATGGTCTCCCGTAGTGGCTGCAAGTTTAGATTTTTTACAATGCGCTAACTCCATCCACGAGAACTACTATTGATTTAGCCATTTAAGGTGCTATCATGAACAAGTTAGTGGAAGAAACATGTGAGCTAATTGAAGAGATGGCAACAAATAATTACCAATAGGGAGCTAGAAGGTGGTTCCACAAGAAAGTTGCTGGGGTATTTAAAGTAGACACTCTTACTTCCATTACATCTTAACTTGCTACATTAACTAAAAAGATAGAAGCCTTAGGAACTCAATCATTCATTGCTTTTTTTCAAGCCATCCAAAGCCCATTCATGACATGTGAAATTTGTAAAGTCCACACTTTTCTTATAGGTGTCAGTTTAGGGTAAAAATTGTACAGTTTGCAACTCAAAACAAACCACCTTATACCCTTTACAACAACACCTACAACCCAGACTAGAAGAATCACCTTAACTTCTTTTAAAGCCAAAATCAAAATGGCCCCCACAATAACCAACAATCTAATTTTCACCAAAACTAACCAGCCCATAACCCACCCAAAGAAAGAAAACGCAACCTTGATAAATGTTCTCAGAATGTTAGAAGCCCAAAACATCACCATCCAAAGTCAAGTTGCTTCCATAAAAAATATAAAAATCTAAATAGGCCAACTAGGAAATGCCTTACAAATTGGCCTATAGGATCTTTGCCAAGCAATACTGAGTCTAACTTAAAAAGTAAAAGAAATAAGTGAGCAATAATATATTCTCTAGTGGGGAAGAAATTTACCTTTTAGATGATGATTTAATGGATGAACTAGTGGTGGTAAACTTACCTAACTTTGTGAGAACACCAAAAAAAGAATATATGCAAAAGGACCCTAAAGAAGATTATCAAGAAGAAGATCCCCAAGAAGGAGAACCATAAAAGAACAAGAGAAAATGATGAAGGAAGAAGAAGCCGACATGGAAAATGGAAAGTTATTACAAATAGGGAAGGCAATTCTAAAGAGTTTGGATCTAAGTACAGAAGTGCAAGAGGAAAATCAAAGAGTGAAAAGAATAAAATTAACTCTAAAAATGTCCACTATTAGAAGGACGTTGAAAGTAGCTCAATTAACACCAAAGCCCAAATAGGGAGAGCTACTAAAGGAGTTCAAGAAAACCATATATTTATGGTAAGTGTAGCCTGTCATTTCAATAGATTCTTCTAACCAAATTAGATGATCCAATGAGTTTATGCATTCCATATTCAATTGGCTTTTTATTTTTTAATAAGGCTTTATGTGATTTACAATCAAGTATAAATCTAATGTCTATAAACATTTTTACATAGCTTAAAGCTGGGGCATTGAGATATCCAATTTTTAGCATTAGGTTTGTTGATCGATCTACAAAGCAACCTCAAGGAATTTTGGCAAATATCTTGGTAAAAGTGGGTAAATATGCTTTCCTTATTGACTTTTTTGTTTTAGACATGGTTGATAAATAAAGCCCTATCCTCTTAGGTAGACCCTTTTTAATGACCTTAAGAGCTTTAATAGATGTCTACAACTTTGAGGTGACCCTAAGATTTAAAGATTAAAGTATAACTTTTAAAACTAGTGGGCGAGGTAATCCTAGGGAACAAAATGATGTACAATGTGTGTCTAATTTTGAAGAAAAAAAAAACCAACTCATAAAGAGCCCACAAATCTAACCTCAAAAACTTTAAAACCTTATTTGGCAAGTCTAAAAAGCCTAATTCCAACAAGCCATCCTATCTATATGATACCTACTAGGAGTAAAAACCTAACTAAAACTAGTTCTGTCTATGTAATTGCAACAAGAAAAAATAGTAAGGGAAAAACCTCATAAAAGAGAAATGACAGTCTTTAGACTTTTTAGTTATGGACCAGCTTGACCAAAACTAGTGCCGCTTGAGAGACGACTCAAGTTTTACATTTCTTTGTTGAGTTTTACATTTCTGAAGACTAGTATGCTTTGATTTTGTTTGTTTGTTTTTGTTTTATTTATAGAAATGAGTATGAAGCAAGGATGTCTAAAGGAGCTCAAACCATTTAGCCTTAAAAGAAGCAAGGACCAGGGAGTCTTCCTTTACTTCAACTTTTTAACTATTTTAATTAAAATATTATGCAATGCAAGTGTGGGGAGGGAAATCTTTTGTGCTAAACATGTTTTTAAAAATCTTTTCAAGAGTTAACCCAAAAATTTTTGTTATCAAACCAAGTTTTACATGCCTTCAATTATGATAATGCAATTTTAGTTAAGTTTTAACAAGTTAATCATGAGTGACTTATGTATAATCTTAGGACAACTATAAATGTCGTGAAAACATGAAATGAAGTCTTAAGTGTGTTATTCTTTTGATTGCTAATTTTCATGCATGTGCATTTTAATCTTAATCTTTGATATGCATTAGTTTTTGTGAAAAGTCATGTAAGTATAAAATTGCATAAAGATTTAAAGCATAAGTATAACTTTAGAATTTGTCTACTTAACCATTGTGGTGAATTCTAGGCTATACTTGATTTAAAAAATGAGTTAAGCATTCTTTTGACCATTTGAGACTTTTTAAGCCCACCTATAATAAAGCAACCTTAGTACTTTTATTCTAAGCCTTTATATTTCCTTTTCTTTGTTATTTAGCCATAATAATAAGCCCAAGCCTTTTTCTATGATTTATCTTTCTTATTATTTTTACCCAACCCATATTGCTTATGCATATAAGGGATACAATAAAGAGAATAAAGTGATGTTTGGAAAGAAAAGAGGTGCAAAGTAAAGGAAAAACCAATATGGCTGAAGAAAAAAAAAAGAGAAAAAAAAATGAAATTGGCTATGTGAAAAAAAAAACTAAAATAAAGATGCCTCTACTTTGTAAAGTCTCAGAAGTTCTCAAGTAAAAAAAAAAAAAAGTTCAACAAGCAAGCAAAGGGTTCTAAGCATAAAATTTTCCTTTTTCCTACCTTGACTCAAGCTTTAGATTACAAGCTAATAAAGGCCTATTGATTTTGAGTCAAGTATGTAAGCCTATATTAAAAGAGAGAGAATGAGGAAAATAAACATATGAAGTATGTTTTATCTTTAAATTGACATGTGATAGCATATTTTACATACTTTTTGCTTAGATTGCATTTATAATTAGAGATAGATTAACTTCACATACATGGAAGTTGCATGAAATTGAAAGCTTACTTTTACATAAGTTTTATGTCTAACTATGTTCATAACTATCTTAACATTATATCATTGTGCATAATTGATTACTTGTAAAATTTTGACTTTAAGCACAGTTATTTGATTGTTAGCATTGCCAATTTGAGTATTTTACTTGAGGACAAGCAAAAAGCAAGTGTGGTGGTGTGATGACTATGAAATTTATAGCTTTTCTTAGGTCATCTTTGCCTTAAAATTTTAAAAATTTCCATGAATTATGGGCCTTATAATTAAGGAAACTCTACAAGTGCATAGGCTATACAAGTAATAATAGTGACCAAAAGGTCAAGATGTCAATCCCACGAGGATTAGAAAAAAGGTTCCTACACTAAGTACCTTATATCCCCATAACCTTCTAAAGTTAGCTCGATAAAAAACTAAGCATGAAAATTAACTACAAAAATAAAAGTGAATAAAGCATAAAAAATATAAAGCTAAGTAAATGAGAAAATGAACAAGAACAAAAAGTAAATGCATGCTATAAAATATAAAACACAGTAGCTAAATCAAGGAAAAAACAAATTTGAATTAAAATTGAAGTGATAAAAATGCAAGATACAAATAATATTGCAAAACCAAAAATTCTCAACTAACCTAAACTAAACTATAACTTGCAACATAATATGGAATCTAAATGGCAACAAGGCAACGAACTAAACCTCAAAAATTACAAAATCAAGTAAAGGACTATAGTAAAGACAAGTATGAAATTCAAATAATAAAAAAAATGCAAGATTTCACATGAAAAGTGCAAATCGAAAGCTAATGCCAAAATCTAGAAATTCAAATGGATTGATGGAAAATGGAACTAAATCAAGTAAAACTAAATGGATACAAGCTGTAAATTAGAGGAACACTTAATGAATATCACGAGATTTCAAATTGAAGACTAAAACCTATTGAACAAATGCAAGATCTAAGCTAAAACACATGGAAATAGAAACTGCATTTTAAAGCTAGAAACTCACAATTCATAGAAAAAAAATTAGATCTACAATTCTCTAGAGGGAATGAACTACTAAGCTAAAGCAACCTAGATCTATGAGTTAAATACCTAAATCAACAAGAAAATAACATGAATCAACAAAAAAATCAGCTCAATGAACTCAAATTCAAAAACACTACAAAATATGGAAAATAGATGCTCATCAAAGAAAATTAACCAAACAACAATGTAAAGCATGAAATAAATTACACAAAATTAGATTAAGGTTATAAGTTGAAACAAAGATCTAAAGAAGAAAAAAATGCAAATAAATTGCCAAAGTGGAGAGAAGTCCGTGCTAAACTGGTTACTCAAAACTGAAACTTCACTATCACTTGCATCCAACTTGAATTTCCAAGCTATCTCAAATGTTTTGGTGCAAGTTTGAAGCTGAATTTCTCCTATGTTGTAATTCTATGGATTAGGAAACTATGAAAAAAAAATTAAGCTAGAACAAGGAAGATTTTATAAAGATATGATCCAAAAATCATAGGTAAGTCAAAGTTGAAAAATTCAAAAACAATTTGCATATTAATGAAAAATCAATAGATTTGAGCTAGAAAATGAATTAAAATAGAAATTTAATTGAAATATTCTTAAAGTGCACTTAAAAAAACTTAAAGAGCACTTAAGAAATAGTAAAATTGCAATGAAATTCGAGGGAAAATGATGGAAAAATAATGTTTGGCAACTAAGAAAATGTAGGAAAATAAAGAAACAAAATTTTAAATCCTAAACTAACTCTCTTCTAATGGTTGGCCCTCTCCCCCTATTTATAGGTAGAAGGGATGAGCCTAAGGTCAAAAATAAATCTAGAAAAGTCTTTCCATTGTATTTGCTTCTAGAGCCTTTTTCTTCTCCTAGGTATACAGCTAGTTCACACCTCCTGATGCTTGGCTACTTTCTTCAATAGACTTTAACAACTTTGCAAGGTGAATTCACGTGCATTTGCTGCTGCACAAGGTCAATTTAATAGACAATCAAAGCCTCTTAAAATGCCACATTAGCCTCTAGCCTTACTACTCTTGAACCTAGCTAAATATGCCTTGCAATTGCATGACCTTCCAATGCACCCATGCACCAATGTGTCTTGCACCTTTTATATTTTTTTTTTCTTATTAAAAAAAAATTCATACACTTTATGCCCATTTTTATCCTACATTTCACTAAAAAAAAAAAAATGAAGGAAACAATACTAAAAAATTATTCAAGAAAAATCAAGAAAACTCCCTAAGTGTCAATTTTGGCTATTGACACTATTTTAGGCTATTTGCACAAATGGCACCTAAAATTCTCCAAATTTGTATAAAAAATATCCAAAATTCCTCAATTCCCTTATTTGTACCTATACATGAGATAAATATGCATTTAGGAGTAATTTTTTCAAAAATCCCAAGAAACAAGCTAAAATATATGAAAATTTACACTAAAGATGAGCATGAAAATACTAAAATTTAAATGCAATCATCTTTATGTGTTAAATTCATGATTTTTAGGTTTGCATGAGGATTTGAGTCAACTTGGATGTAAATCCAAAATCCATGCAAATCATGCAAATGTAACAAAAGGAAGCCATGTATGAATTGTGCACTCCATGTAAAGTTAACAGATGACATTCGACCAAGCCATAAAAATGTCTACCAAAGCCTATTTGACCATACATACAAGGAGCTTTCAACCCATGCAAAAGGTGGCAACTTTGGTAGCCCATGTATAGTTAAACAAAGAAGCCCAATGATACAAATGATATATTCAACCAAAAAGAGAAGTCTTCGCTTAAGGATTCTTTTAAATTCAAAATAGTTCTAAGTCAAATGAAAGAATCAAGAGATATTGGATTTAAATTTATAACTCGTTGAATCTCCCATTCAAAATTCAAAAGACTTTGACTTGGCAAAGACACCTAAGCATAGGTGGCATAAATGGACCAATCCAAGAGTCCCATTTAGCCACACAAGCTCGACATTATCCAAGAAGTTTCCCATCTATGGCCAACTTCATTCAAAACACATGATCGCATTTCAAATTTAAATGAGTTTAAGGTTAAGTAAAACTGTCTAGGTTCATCCCCCCTAGCTCAATCCTTGTACTATAAATAAGCCATGCCATTCATTTGTAACTCATCCCTCATTCCATTATTCACTTTAGTTTCTTTCTTTTCTATTTAGTTTTTAGTTTAAACATTTTCTTGTAGTTTTTATTATTTTTGACTAGGGTGATACCTATATTTCTTGTTTTATTAAGTTTAGTTTTCAACACAAATTTTGTTTCTACTTTCATTTCAAAACTTTTTTAATTTATTTTGCATACACAATCTATGTATCTCAAGCGTCATTGTTTGCTTTCAAAAGCTTTAAGTTTCATTTGTGTTTATTTTGTTATATTTGACCCTCTTTCATTCCTTTTACAGAAAATGTTTGTTTATTATTTTTCACTTTTATTTACCCTACAATCTTGCTTTTCTTTTGCTTTACTTGCTCTAGCCCTTACTACTACTAAGTGATAGCTGGTGAGCTAGGCATTTGGCCCTTATAGCATTCAAGCTGCTTTTGTTTTGCTTCAATAAGCAACTTTTTGGTTTGTCTAAATATAAACCTAGAAGGAATCCACTTTGGTATTTAGCCTTGCACCCTAAAATAATCCTTGAGGGGACAATACTATATTCATCACTTTATTACTTGGTGTGACCTATGCACTTGCAAGCTAACAAAAGCAGTAATCAACATGACATCATTTGATTTCATTTAAGGATTTGAGAGACGTGTTTTTTGCATGGAACAACATTAGGAAGGAACTTAGCCTAGGTTGATTCTTGTAGATTAGCCTATGTTCATAATTTTGCTCTAGTTATATCCTTAATCAATCCATGAGGCATTCATGATGAATGAAACATTGGAAGTTAGTGATGATTCTTGCTCAATCTTATTTTGCTTGAGGACAAGCAAAAGCTTATGTTTGGGGGTTTGATTGTACTAAAATTTTAGCATTTTATCATATATTTTTTGTGCAATTTTTAGTGAATATTTGCTTTTTTCTTGAGAAAATTGACAAAAATACTCTAATTGCTTAAATATTCAATGTATAAGTAAAAATATAGAAAAAGAGAAAAAATGAAGTTTTGGACTCATTTTGGATGCATTTTGATGCAAAAAGCTTTATTAGGCCAAAACTAGTGTGTATTTTCTTAAATGATGTACTTGGGAGATTTTTGTAGCTTTTTCTTCATGATTTCCTTTGTTTAATTGAGCTTAATTGAACTGTAATTCAAGCTAGAATCTTCATATTTTCCTTGTTTAAATATCCTTTTGAGCTCATTAGTGCTTTATAATATTTGTAGTAAAGTTGCATGAGCTGGATTGGTGTCACTTGCATTGATGTGGTTTTGGAGCCATAATTAGAGCTAGTAGCTTTTAGAATTTTACAAGGTTAATTATGTAATTAAATTTTTCTCATTTGGCTGGAAATTGAAGAAGAAAGGGAGTTACAATTGGCACCTAAAATTGGGGGAAGGAATTAATCCTAAAAAGATGTTCAAGTGAAGATGACACCACTTCTTGGATTCAAAAGTAAGGCCAATGGATAGCTACTTAGTTGGCAATTTGGAGTCTTCCCATTGGTTATAATTCTAACTTTTTAAAGCTAAAAAGATCACAATAAGAGAGCTTGAAGTGAAGTGAAAAGAAATAAACTAGGAAATTTATTAAGCAAGATAGGATGACATGGAAATATCTAGTCATGTGGCATCTTAGGTGGCATTTTTCTATAATTTAATTGGTTGGAACACATCATTCTTGGCCTATAAATGGAAAGGATGGGCGGCTAATTGAGGGAGTTTTTGCATTTTTTATATTTTTTGATTTCTTGCATTTTTACTTTCTTGTTAATTTTCGTTCTAGCAATTTTATCCTTGTTCTTTTAAAGGGTTGTTTAGGAGAAAAGTCTCTAATTTTTCAGAAAAATTTACTTTTCTTACTTTTATTTTACATGCATTTTAAGATTCAATCAATAAAAGCTCAATTCTTTAAGTTTCCTTGTTCAATACACATTTTCATTGATTACTCAAATCAATTTGGCAAAATTTTCTTTCGAGGTAGTTGTGGTTTTCATATTAGATCTCTTTCAAATCTTGCAAGTTTTGGTCCAATTTTTTTCTATCTTAATTTATATCTCTATAAATATGGAAACTTTAATGTTCAAATTTGTTCCACAAAATTCTATAAAAATCTAGAAAGTTTTGGTTGGAGATGTAGCAGTTGAGTAAGAGATCAAATGGTGACAGCACTTAAGGATTCATCTCTCATTGCTAGGCGATCAGCCCAATCTTTTCTCATTTTACTCTTGTTAAGTCATGTGTTTACTTGCTTAGATTCAATTCGTTGCTTTTAATAACATGTTTTTCAATTTTGTTTAGATGATTTTCTATTAAACACTTAATTTTTCTCTTTACTGCATTTGGTTCTTGTTAAAGTTCATTGAGCTTGATCTAGCAATGTTTCTTTTGATTTCTTTGTTGAATTTGTATTAAACTTGTAGATTTAAGTTGATGTAGCTTAGTTTCAATTCATTTGCTATATAGGTTTGTAGATTTAAGTTTGTCTCTCAATTTGATTAATTCCCATATTTGAATTTTAAGTTTTGATGTGCATTTTTTTTGTTGTTCTTGCAATTTTGCTTCTTTAATTGCTATTCAATTGTGTTTTGATTTATGTTTACTTACTATTTTCTCAATTTAGAAGTTGTTTGGATCAAGTTTAGGAAATTTCTAGATCACATGTCCTTTGGAAGTTAGTAGTTAGTTATTTTCGATTAAAAGTTAGTTATTTTCAGTTTCTACTTGTTAGTTGCTGTGTGGTTAACATTTGAGCTTTATAATTCCAGTTTCTTAGATTAGATTTACTTTCAAAGCATGTTAGACTTAATTCAAAGTACTTTAGTTATTGTTTTGTTAAGCTTTTCATGTATGCTTACCTTGCATTTAGTGAACATGCTTTCAGTTATTTGCATTACTTTTTTTTATTTTCCATTCTTATTGAAACTGGCTTAGTAATGCCTTCTTTAATTAATTGAATTAACTTTAAATTAAGTGTGGAGATAATAAGTACTTAGCCTAAACTTTTTAGCTAATCCCTGTAGGATGATATCTTGACTTAGGTCACTATTATTACTTGAATGATTTGTGTACTTATAGAAATCATCTAATAAAAAATGCAAAGAACTTACAAACTGAGAATGAAAAGCTTGAATAGAATTTGAATTTACTGAATCTTAAATCCTAGATCTGGAGCTCAATTTAAAAAATGAATTGAAGTTGAACTAAAAGCAACTAAATTAGCAAGTGAACTTTAAAATCAATGAAAAGAATCAATTAAAAATGATAAAAAAACTTCAATGAACTTAAATCAAATTCAATATCAAAAACAGAGAAAACATAGCAATCAGCATGCAAATAAACCAAATAGTCACTAAAAACATGATTTAAATCTCAAGGAATCATAAATCTATATCTAAACACATGAATTAATAATTGAGTAAAGAAAAAAAAATAGTGGACTAGCCGCCTAGCTAAGAGAAAAGGCCGCCATAAGTGTTGTCACCACTAATGCCTCCTCTGTTGCCAGCAATTTAGGTGAAACTTTTGGGAATTTAAAAAAAAAACTAGAATGAATTTAAAATTGAAAATTTCCAGATTTACAGTGCTTTGAAAGCGAATATTCAATAAAAAATACAAAGAAAAATCAAGACTAGAACCAGGTGATCCAAAGTGAAAACCAAAACATGTTTAGAGAAAATAGTAACCAAACAACATTGAGAAAATGAGAGAAAATGCAATTAAATGTGCAAGAAAGTAAAGGAATTTTAAATTGCATTGAAAAGAAGAAAATGTGCATGAAAGTAAATTTTGCAAGAAAATGTAGAGGATTTTCCATCCAAATAGTCTTCTAAAAAAAAAAAAAAAAGGAGAAAGCTACCTAAAGAAAAAGTTACAAAAAAGTAAATTTGAAAAAATGAAAAATGAGATTCTATTGAGCTTGCCACCCATTCAATCTATTTATAGATAATTTGTGATCTATAAGAACTAATCAGGAAGTTCTAAATTGCCATGTAAGACTACAAGTAAGAAGATATTTCTAGCTTATTTAAATTATTCTAGAAGCGTTCTTGGTTTCTATCTTCCTCTTCTATTCTCTTTAAGTCTTTTTCCCTTTGAATTCTTTAAGCTTCAAATCACTTAAATTAGACCAATAAGAAGCCTTTAAAATGCCAAGTTAGCTTAGCAACCATTGGCTTTCCCTTATGTTCGCACATGAACCACCAACAACCTTTCATGCAACTTTCTTGTTATGCGATTGCCACTACTCCTTTACTTCTCCAATTTTAGGTGCCACTTCTTGTTGATCCTAGACTTCAAAGTTTAGCCAATGAAGTGTCATTAAAATGCCAACTTAACAAATAAAAATGCTATAAAATTTTAGCTCCTAATTAGCTTTCTAAATGCCTTGAGCCCACACTTTTTGCATTTCTCCTCCTTAAGCTTTATGTAAAAACCACTAGAAAGCTAAAAACACTCTAATTAGCTGAGGGGGAAAAATATGTATAGGAAGTGTAATAATTAAGACTTGAATTTAGTTTAATAAAGCTCAAATGCAAAGGAAAGAAACTAAGGAAAAGACTATGAAAAATCTCTCAAATGGTTATTGAACAAGGTTGCACATTAGATTCGGTTGAAGGAATTTGCATCAAAATACTCCCAATTCTTCCTTAAATAGTCCTTTTTCCTCAAATTCATAAATATTCCTACGCATTAAACATTTTATCAATTAAGAGTATTTTCTTTTTACATAAATTCTTAAGAAACAAGTAAAATTTCACCATATAAGTCCCTAAAAAGCTATGCCACTTTTATATATGATAATTTTATAAAATATAGAATTATCAAATACATCTTGGTTAAGTATCTCATAGGGAGTGGTCAAAATGCATACATTTGGTTAAATATGGACAATCTAAATTTCTAGTGTGAGAATATACAATTAGTTAATGTAGGTGCTTAACTATTAAAATGGCTTACTCATTAAAAATTATACGATTTTCTCATGCGTAAGAATGGGAGTGTTTTCAAATTACTTTATACAATCCCCTGCCCACAAAGGGTTATTGTGTCTCGTAATTTTGAGTGAACATGAAGTATCATGGTTGAGAATACACTAGTTTTGAAGGTCTATTTGCCCAAAAAAGATAGATTTTGCAAAAACTATGATATTTTTTCTATCAACTTCATGTGAACAGTGCCTACCAGTATGTCACATTCTCTACCTAAAAGGGAGTTTATAATGATGTACTTGGATTTTTCAATTTAATTATAAATAACATATCATGGATTAATGCTATTTGTAAGGATTATTGCTAATAAGTGGAACATTGCATTCTTTTGTCTTGAATATTACAATTGATTTTTGATGATAACCATTTATGTAGCTTTAATAGAAAAGGATACAAAATTTTGTAGAGCTTAATTAAGTCATGAGTCTTTTCTTAGACACAATCATTAAGTTTTAAAGGTCTTAATTGATTATTGTTCGTTTGCAAATACATTGCATTTTATGATGATAAAAAATCATTTCTTTGAGACAATTTTGTGAATATTTTATATATTATTTAGTATTGATTGTTTTATAATTATGATCATTACATAATATTTTGAGAGAGTAGCAAGTTAAATTTTATTTCTTAGTAAGTATTTAAAATGTCTTTGATATCTTAAAACTTGATAAATATTATCATCAATATCTTGGATAGTAAAAAATAAGTTGTGAAAGTAAAATGCATACAAGTAAAAGTTTTAGTCTAAACAAAGTAAGTTAAAAAAATTAGTTTTACAAATTTCAAGATTTTGATTGAAATATATTGTTTTCAAGGCTTACTAGGTTAATTAGCCTTAATGTTTATGTCACAACTCATGTTTGGTGATATTAAAAATATTATATTCCTTACATGAATATAAGATTAGTTTATACCATAATTATTGTGTGTATGTGATTGTCTAGAAAAATATGTATTATTGACATTCATTATATATTGTTATGTTGAGATTTATTATATGAAAATTATGAAATTTGTAGAATCTCAAGTAAGTATAAAGTATATGCATTGGTAGATCTATTTTGTTGCTAATCATATCTTAATTTTGAAATTTCTTGTAGTCAAGCATGAAAGATTGAGATGTCATAATAATAGTATTATTGATTATTGAGACAATTTACTTGGTAATATGGGATGTTAAGTCTTCATATTGATTGATAGCATGATTATGGAACATGACTTGAAAATTTTAAGTTGCTTAAAATGATATTGGGTATTCTGCACTTTAACTTTTATTGATCCATAAAGAAACATTTACATTAGTATCTTGCTTAGAGTGATCACATTCACAAATAAACATAAGAAAATCAGTAGAACCATAATGAATATGAAATTTCTTATATCGTTATGAGATTGCCTCTAAGTTACTGCATATGATTACCTACCCAAAGGGGGTGGCTATATATTTTTATTTTAAAGATAACTGTGAACCATTTTTTGTGAGGTGACATGGTATATAACCCTAGGGAATTTATTGCCCAAAGGAACAAATTCTAAAACATCTTTATATCATAATTATTTTTAGTTAAGAACACATAACGTATAACATGTTTTTCTAAATGAGTTTGCCTAAGATAAAATTGTTATATTACACCTTGATGGTTTTGATAAGACTAGTGAAGATATTAACTTAATTATAGTTTTATATGCTTGGATCATTTATTGGCCTTTCTAGTGAATTTCAATATGTTTGGATAATTGTCATCATAAGTTAATGTCTGCCATTTGTGATAAGTTCTTAGATTTTATGTACAACATAGTAAATGTATAAATTGTTAGTCACTTTAATCTATCACATTTGTGGATATACATTTGTTGTACAGTGCCTTATGATAGCCACAATGATTAGCTTCCATACAATAACATTTTGGATTTGTTATGATACCTCAATTTGTTTTAAGTGAAATTGAGAGTTATTGAAATATAATTTTATTTTGACAAATATTTATTTTGGTTGTTTAGCTCTCAATTAAAATATTTTTTTGATTATCTTAGCTAATATTATCAAATGTAGTACTTATCTTTTTTAAAAGGCATATTATTGTCATTTGCTAACAATGTGCTTTAAAGAAAAACAAATATTTTCTTTCAAGGAAGTCATATGTGAGTGGTAGAATATTGTTTTACACTTACCACACACATGAAAGTTTTAAAGAATGAATTTTGTGCAAATATGTAAACTATTTGTTTTGCTTTTTATTGGGTCAATTCATTTTTGATAATCTTGCCCAAATTTTTTTTTAATTTGTACTATGTTTTTTCTAAACTAATTTTTAAGGGAAGTGAAAATCAATTAAAGTTCTTCCACATATGTTTTTAAATGCCCTATAGTTATTGTTTTGGAGATAAAATATGTATTGAGTTTAGTGAAAGTTTGTAGGTTATTGGTTTTGGACACGTTATAGACATAAAGGTTTGATAATTCCATGAATTTTAAATTTATTGAAAATGATCTCATATTGAAATATTAAGAATTTTGAATTGTATAAACATATAAATATGAAAATTTGTTCATAATATGTTAGTAATTTGTAAGTGGTTTGTTAAAGTGACATACTGGAAATCCAAAAATAATAATAGTTATCACATTTGGCATGATGACAGACAATACATAATTTTGTTATGACTCCATTTACTTTTGTGCTCTTTATTCATTATTCAAAATCTAACTAGAGCATATTTATGATTCATTGGATCAATGAGAGTTATTATGATTTCATTTTATGGTGAAATATTTTCTCTATATAAGAAATATGGTATTACCGATTCATAATATAGATATTTGTAGGTATGGAAAATATAACTTGTGTCATAATGTATCAGTTCAGAAACTCAATTGCTAGACATAAAAATTAAAAATTGTGAAAACACGGGGAGTCACCACCAATCCTTTTTTAGGGTGTGACTGACCACCCAAAAAATTTATCTTTTAATAACATAATAAAACAGGTTTAAAGTTTTATTAAAACTATAATTTTGGTCTATGAAAATAGATCGGGTTCAGAAGTCAATTATGTGTGGGGAAGGATTAACACTCCCACAACACCCACAATTGGTACCAATTAATTATGTGCTAATTATAATTCTAGATAAAAATGATTTCTATGCAAAATTTAATTATAATTCGCTTCATTTTTTAAGAAATTAAATTAGTTTAAAAAAATCTTTATTTAGGAATATTATGAAAATCTTTCAATTGAAGAAATACCTTCAAAGTCCCCGATATAAGGGTAGAATTTAGAGATAGTCTTTCTATTTAAGATTTATCATAATATTTCTTTTAAAATAATAAAATAACACTCTTTGTAAATGATAATCATTGATAACTCTCCAATATCTAGGTAAAATGCCAATAATTATATTTCACGGAACGTTATTTTAATTTCATTTATTCATAACTATAATTTTTTAAGAAACTTTTTATGTAGTAAAAAAATGAAAAATAATATAATTAATATTAAACATCCATAACCAGAGCAAAATATATATATATATACACATTATAAATGAACACATTAATCTAAAAATAAAACATATGCCAATGATGATCAAATACGAATTTAAGAATCGGGTTTTCAAATATAAAGAGATCACCTGAACTCTCTAACGTGTAGGCAGAATTTAGGTGTGACTTTTTATATTTAAAATACCGTCCTATTATTTTTATTATTTTTATATTTTTTAATTTAACAAAATGAATTTATTTTAAGTTGCGAAAACGTATGAAAATTCTTAATGAAATAAAATTTCCTAAATACTTCAACATCTAAATAGCATTCAGGAACAGATTATTTCATGAAATGTTTTCATGCAAATCCTTCGAAACTTAAAATGAGTTTGGGGTTTTGGGAAGTTTTGGGCTTAAATTTTAAGAATTTATGAACCTTTCTAAAAGTCTCTAACATCTAGATAGACTTTCGAAGTAAGTTTGTTTTTATAATTCTTCTAAATTTAAATTTATAGAAATGTATATATACATTTCTTCTTTCTTTAAAATCATTATTATTGTTATTATTATTCTATAATTATTATTATGCATAAATTTAAAGTGCATTAAATATATATATATACACCAAACATAGAGTTAAGTATGAAAGATTAAATTAAAACAAGCATGAGAATCCAAACAATAAAGAAATTAACAATGTATAAAATTAAACTTACAATTAAATTTAAACAACATAAAATAAAATACAAGTATGATTAAGATTAACACGCATGAAAATAAACCTTGTTGGGAGCAAACTTTAAGCCTTATAAATTTTATAAAATTATATTTATAACAAGACTCTAAGTAAAGAGAATTTCTACATTACTACTCTACTTTTTATTATAATACTCATATCAGGGCCAAAAGAAATATATAAAATCCTTTTCTGCTACCACCATGGTCATATGCCATGGCTTTCCATGCATGCTTATATATATATATATTATTTTTCTTAATCAAAAGAAAACCATATTTTCATTGCCAGCACACATGAAAGGTAATTGAAAGTAATGCAAATGCAATAAGGCCCCATGTCATGGCTTTTCATGCATGTTTATTCTTTTTTTTTTAAACTACCACTCTCCCCATGTCATGGCTTTCTTTTTTCTTTAATATTTTCTTCTATTCTTCAATCTTAAAAATCATGCAACCCATGTAGCCCCACAAAACTTTGTTTTCTTCTTTACATGACTTTCTTTTTTTAATATTTCTTTTATTCTTCAATCTTAAAAGTCATGCAACCATATAACCCCACAAAGCCTTGTTTTCTTCTTTACATGGTTTTCCTTTTTTTTTTTTTCAATATTTTCATGCTATATGGAAAAAGAAAGAGTGCATGACCTCGACCAAGATGAAATTCAAGCTATTGTGACCCCATCCGTGCAAAAATAAACAAACAAGTAAGAGAAAGCAATTTTTCAATCCCTAGGAAACAGGTTCACATGGTAAAAAGAAAAGAAAATAAAACATCATTTATTAAAAGAATAGGGATTTAAACAAGCATGAAAAGGTGAAGCTTTATACTTCTTCCTACATAATACATGCATAAGGAAGTCAACAAACATAAAAGAAAAGGTGAATCTTTATCCATGTCCAAATGCCCTATGTTTCGATAACAATAAAAAATGAAACTATATATATATATATATATATTAGGAAAATTTAAACCTTCGTGACTTTTATAAACGCCTTTCTTCTCTTTATATTTAAATTGTTTTCAACATGCCAAAAAGAATGATATTTTGTTTATCATACATCTGGAAATACCAAACTACAAGAAAGAGTTTTAAGCCTCCATGATAGCAAAACGAGTAATATCTCTATTGAGGAACCAAAATTTGAAACTTAAAAGCTCTCTTGCTTTTCCTTACCTAATGTTGCATAAAGGTAACCACTTTTAAAGAAAGGTTCTTCCTTTTATCCTTTTAACACAAAACACATACATCTAATCATGGAAACCTAACCTTTATAATGGGTAGAAGGGAAATAGAAGCAATATTCATGGTAATGACAACATCTATAAGCATGAAAGCAATCTAAAATGGAAACAAAAGGCTACCTTTTCCTATATACTTTTCTAAATGTTATAGCTTCCCTTATCTTATATTTTTTAGTCTCAAAACCTTTACACATTTCCTCTCTTTTTGCTTCATCTTCTTTTTTTTCTCTTTTTTTTTTGTTTTTTGTTTTTGTTGCTCCCAAAATCTCATTCCATCTCCTTTTTTTCAGCTTCCTTCCTCTTTTTCTTAAGAAGGAAACCACCAAATATCTTTAAAAGATTAAACATAGCCTTTGGATCAAATCTCATCTAAGGGTCAAAGTTCCTTCCTTTTTTTTCAAGGAGCAATCTTTAGCCATTTGATCAAGATTTAATAAGAGATCTAATGGTCCACATTATTCACTGCAATGGTAGCTCCTAAACCAAATGAAAAGTTTATTTTACCCTTAGTACAAAGTTTTTGGTATTTAAGTTATTTTCTTAGAAATCAATGTTTTCATGCTTATTTTTGGGATTTTAAAGCATAAAAAAAATTGAGATTTGAAAAGTTTCATGAAAATCCGAGCTAAAAATGTCAAATTATGAAAATATCCCTAATAAGTATTTTGGTAATTTTACATCTTTCGAGCTACTACTATGATTTCAAATGTACCAAAAATTATAAAATATTATGAAATTAAAATCTGAAAAGTTTCATGAAAATCTGAGCTCAAGAAGGGCAAATTATGAAAATACCTCTAAAGGGTATTTTAGTAACTTTATAATTTTCTAAGTGCAATAAAAATTTTTAGTGTTTTAAAAATCACCAATTTTAACTTTTGAACTACATTGATTCCAATTATATTATGAATTTTGGCAATTGACTTAAGTTCTATCCATTTTGACAAAATTTTGCACAATTTTAATTTTGTTTGACTAATTTTAACTTTATTAACCAAATTTGACCCAAGTTGACTTTGGGTCTCTAAATGAATTAATTTGTGGGCTTTTTATGGGTTGTAAATGGTCTTCCAAAATGGTTTATGTAATGGTCCTATATGAATGATTCTAGCCCGTGTTCACAAATGAGTTAAAGTCAATCATGTTAAAAATATTTCGAACAAAATTCGATGTCTACATCTACCATTTTTTACATATTTCTAAGAATTAGAAATAATGCAAAGACATAGATGACAAATTTGTCCAGATGATGCTTCGAGAACCCTTGTTTCTTTCCTTTTTTTTTCTTTTTCTTTTTTTTTGTTTTTTGTTTTTTGATTTTATTTTTTGATTTTTTTAATTTTTGAAAAATAAAGAAAACCAGGATAGCACTACAAGTTGAAAAAATAAAGATGATCGGGACAACATCGTAGGTAAAAAAAATAAATATGATCGAGACAACATCACAGGTCAAAAAATAAAAATGATAAGGACAACATCGTAGGTCAAAAAATAAAATTGATCGGGAAAACACTAGCGGTTGAAAAAACAAACATGATCAGGACAACACCACAGGTCAGAAAATAAAAATGATTGAAATAATACCGCAGGTTAAAAAAATAAAAATGACTAAGACAATACCTACGGTTGGGAGGTAAAGATGACCAGAACAACACCAATGGTCGAGAAGATAAAAGTAACTAGGACAAAACCAACAGTCGAAAAGATAATATGATCAAGATAATACCAGCAATCAAAAGATAAAGATGATTAGGACAACACTAATGGTCAAGAAGATAAGAATAAAGCTTCTTCTTGATGCAAGGGAAACCCAAGAAAAAACACTCTAATATCACTTAATATCTTTTTATGAAAACCTATAACATCATTTACTAGAAGAAATATATGCAATACATGTGATTTCTAAATGAGCTTTGAATGGCAGAAATGCAATTAATAGTTTATACCATGTGTTTCTTAATCATATCAATTTTAAGTCCAAGATTAACTTGGCTAATTCAAACCCTAGAACTTGCCTTAATACCCTCCATCTTATTTTCTTCTCTTCTTTTTGATGGATTAAATTTTACAAATGCCTTTTGTGACCACTATTCATTTGAAAGTTTTCCCCATAATCTTTCTTTAGTCATCCATCCTTCAATTAAATAATTCTTTCCTTTTTTATGCTATTATCTTGCATTTATGTTTTCATAAGCCACACACAAGTTTACTATGAGCATTATCAATAATTATCCTAACCTTTAATTACAAATGCAATGAATTCAAAGTTCAAAATGGAATATGGGTTTGAACCAATGATGAGAAATTTATTTCAATTGGGGAAAGAAAAAAGATAAGGTTGTTAAATTACAGAGAATTAGAAATTTTAGAAAGTACTCAATGAAAACAAATATCATTTCTTTAGATAATGAATATTTGACAAGTCAAATCAACTTAGACCAAATCCTTTTTCGAAAGTTCATTACACAAGTGATCTTGTTAGACTTGAACTCTTATAACTAATCCCTTGCCCCATGCTTGTAACCAATGGAAATTTCCTAAAAAATCATCTCCATTGACCTGACACCGATTCATCTAGTCGTGTGCCATTTTTTTGCTTCTTGAAGGGTTTCCTTTTAGCTTCGTTTTCCTTTAAGTAGTCTTTTTAGGTTTTTAGCTTAAACGATCCCCATTTTGATTTAGGCTGCCCTATCTGGGTTTTAAGTTTGAATCAACCCTTTTTTTTAGATCATTTTTTTTGCGTTTTCAGTCTGATCATTTTTTTTTCTTTTTTTCTTCCTTTTTTTGATTGATTTTTTTAAACTGCTTTTTCTAGGTTATTAGTCTGAATCATTTCTTTTTCCCTTTTATTTCTTTTTTCTTCTTTTTTTCTTTTGATTGATTTATTTTTTTATTTTTTTGTTTTATATTATTTTGTTTCAATTTAATTTTTTGTTTTTTTTATTTTTTTATTTGAATTTTTTTAACTGAGAAAAATATTTTTTTACAACATCAAAATTTACAAGAGCTAACAATTCATCTCTATCCATTTCTGCTAAGATCAAGGCTCCACCTGAAAATACCTTTTTCACCATATATGAGCCTTCCCAATTAGGTGTCCACTTTCCCCTACTATCTTGTTGATTTGGCAAGATCTCTTTTAGAACCATTTTTCCTTTACGAAAGCATCCCTGCTGTAACTTCTTGTCATGCGCCCGTATCATCCTCTTTTAGTACATCTACCAATGACAAAGTTTTAAAAGCCTTTTTTCTTCTATAAGATTTAATTGTTCAAATCATTTTCAAACCCAGTTTGCCTCATCCAACTTTACTTCCATTAGTACTCTTAGAGAAGGGATCTCTATCTCAATCAACAACATTGCTGCAGTCTCGCAAACTAAGGAAATTAGGGTAGCTCCAATTGAAGTTTAGATCGATGTCTTATAAGCGAACAAGGCGAAGGATAATTTTTCATTCCAATTTCTATATGTATTAGTCATTTTTCTCGGTATCTTCTTTGTGTTTTTATTTGCAGCCTTTACCATACCATTCATCTTCGGGCGATATGGCACTAAATGATGATGCTTTATCTTAAACTGCACACATATTTATTTCATTATTTTGCTATTCAAGTTGGTAGTGTTGTCAAAGATAATTATTTCTAAAAGCCTATACCAGCGTATTATCTTCTTTTCTAAAAATGTAGACACCACTGATTGGGAAACACTAGCATAAGAAGCTACCTCTACCCACTTAGTGAAGTAATCAATCACCACAAAGATAAACCAATGCCTATTTGAAGCTTTTGGAGTTATAAGCCTAATCACATCCACTCCCTACATAAAAAATGGCCATAAAGGTGCTAACAGGTGTAATAAGACTGGAAAAGAATGAATTTTATTTGTATAGATCTGACATTTGTGGTGTTTCCTAGCATAATTGATACAATCATTCTCCAATGTTGTATTGTAATATCTTACCCTCATTATCTGTCTAGCCATCATGTGTCCATTACCATGCGTCATATAAATCCCTTCATGGACTTACTCTAGAATTTTTTTATCTTTCATAGCTTATACGCATCTTAACAATACTTGATCTCAACCTTTCTTGCACAAGATTTTCTCATCAAGTACAAACTCCACTACTAATCTTCGAATAATCCTTTTATCATTTTCTGAAGCATACTCGAGATATTCACGACACATAATGTAATGTACAATGTCATGATACTAAGGCTGATGGTTGATTTTTTCCTCTACATTTGAACAATGGATCGGTGAATCTCGCATCTGTACTAGAATGGGTTGAGTTCTCGTATTGGCATTTATCTTGAACATTGCAACCAAAGTAGCCTATGCATCAGCAATTTGATTCCTTTCTCAAGGAACATGCTGAAACTAAATCTCCTTGAACTGTTTAATCAAATTAGTTATGTGATTTTGGTATAACACCAACTTTAGGTCCTTAGTCTCCTATTCACCTTTCAATTGATAAATCACCAAGGCTAAGTCCCCATACACCTTCAATACATCAATTTTTTTTTAATGGCCATTTATAATCTTATGGCACATGCTTCATATTCAACAATATTGTTTGTACAATTAAAATCTAGCTTTGCAGTGCTAGGGTAGTAATTCTCTTTTGGAGATATTAATACTACCCCGATGCCATGGCCCATTATGTTGGTTGCCTTGTCAAAAAACATCTTCCACGACTTTTTCACAGGCTCTTCATCCTCATCCCAAAGATTTTCATTAGATTTTGATCCAAGAAATCAAGCTTTATGGGCTCATAATTATCTATGGCCCTATTAGTAAGAAAATCGGCTATCGCACCTCATTTTACAAACTTTTAAGGCACATACACAATGTCATACTCTAATAGCATGACTTGCCATCTAGCTATTCTGCCTGATAAGGATGGCTTCTCAAGCATGTATTTGAAGGGATCCAACTTTGATATAAATCAAGTTGTGTGATAAAGCATATATTGCCTAAGCCTACGAGTAGTCTACACTATTGTACAACACATTTTTGCCAATTGGGATTACTTAGTCTCATACTTCATGAACTTTTTGCTCAAGTAGTAAATGGCCTATTCTTTCTTGCTAGTTCAATCTCTTTGCTGTAATAGACAACTCATTGAATTCTCTTGCACTATTAAATACATGATTATCAATTTTCGATAATAGGTGGCACTAATCTTGATGAATTTGTCAAATACTTCTTAATCTTCTCAAAAGCGCCTTGACATTATTCATCCCAACTACTAAGATTATTTTATGCAATAGCCTAAGATTATATCACATTTTAAAGTGATATGGGATATAAAATGAGAAATATAATTCAATCGCCCAAAAAAGCTTCGCACTTCCTTTTGCATATGTGGTAGTGTTAAATTTTGAATGGCTTGAATTTTATTAAGGTCTACCTCAACACCCCTTTCATTGACTACAAATCTTAACAATTTCCTCAATTTATGCCCAAACGTGCATTTGACTGGATTTAACTTGAGCTGGTACTTTTATAGCCTTCAAAAGAACTTTTTAAGTTTAACTACATTATCTTTTCTTTTCCTAAACTTTGCTATCATATCATTCACATATACCTCTATCGCCCTATGCATCATGTCATGAAAAATAGTGACCATTGCTCTTTGATATGTGGTACAAGCATTTTTAAGTCCAAATGGCATAACTTTGTAACAAAATGTACCCCATATCATCATGAATGTGGTTTTCTCCACATCCTCCCAAATTATCTTGATTTGATTATATCCAGAGAACCCATCCATGAATGAAAAAGCGGAATGCTTAGGAATATTATCCACTAAAGTGTCAATATGTGGTAGCAAAATTTTCCTTTGGGCTAACTTCATTTAAATCCTAATAATCCACACATCCTTTTCCATCTTTTTTAGGAACTAGGACTATGTTGACTACACATTCTTAGTATTTAGCCACTTCTAGAAAACTTACATTGAATTCTTTTTTTACTTTTTCTTTTATTTTCAACATCTCTGACTTCATATGCCTTAGCTTTTGTTGCAAAAGTTGATACCCTAGTTTTAAAGGCAGTTTATGCTCAACAATATTTGCACTAAAACCAGGCATGTTTTAATAAAACCATGTGAATATGTCTACATATTCTTTCAACAAATCCACTAACTTTTGCTTTTCTAATGGTGGCACTAACGACCAACCCTAACTTCTTTCTTATTCTCCTTGTCTCCTAATAAGGCTCTATAGGTTTCTTCTCTTGTTTCACCTATTTTAGCAACTCATGAGGCAACTCATAGTCTTTAAGGTCAATGTCACCATTAAGCTCACTAATGTCAATTGAATTTTTGAAATCAAATCTAGTATCATTGTTTTACTCACCAATAATGTTCATTATTTAAAGACCTAAAAATAGGTATAATCACAAAGAGATGTAGGCTAATCGGGAAAACAAAGGAAATATAACAACAAGAAAGCAAAAACTAAGAAGATAATGTATAAGAAATGCATTGCATTCATTATTTAAGTTAGGATAATTAAAAATAAAAACCATATATTTACTCTTCGCATGCTTTTGGGCCCAAGCAATTGGAACTTCAAGTTTCAGATGTTGAAAAGACAATAGCAACCAAAACACCATTTTTAAACTCCCAACTCTAGAAAAGGAAAAAAAGAATGTCTTTTCTTATTGCATCTCATTCATATCTTTCGTAATCTAAACTTAAGAGAAAACTTCCTTCATTCTACAACTGATTCCTCTTTTTTTACTTCTATCGATCTAGGATAGCCATATCCAGCAGCATGAAATGTCTCATAGAAGTACAAGAATACCATCCCTTCGCTATCTAAATCGTGGCCTATAAAGTGTGCCATTCTCTTTTCTCTCTTTTTCTAACATCATTCTTCTCCTGTTTACAGTGGTAGGCTTGAAAACTAAGCCCCGCCTTTCCTTGTTCTCCATTGCAATTGGCACTTTCTTGATTCCCTGCAGAGATGCTTCTAAACCCTAACTAGCTCACCAGCCTTTGCCAAAGGTCTACTGTAGTTTTTGATAATTGTGGTATAGGTATTTTTGACCCTTTTCTAACATACATAGCATTTATGATCTTAAAGGCTCTAAACGAGCACTCCAATGCTTTTTCAACAGCTTCAACATATGGAGTGGTAAAAGTTTTGGTTACTAGTAGGTTTTCTTCACCATCTAAGCAAACTTGCTTTCCTTCAACAATGCACTTCATCTTTTGATGCAAGGATGAAGGTGTAGCTCTCGTTATATGAATCTAGGGTCCAAGCAAACAACTATATAAAGGTATAATGTTCATAACCTAGAATTGGATGTTAAAGTTACATGGATCGATCTATAATAGAATCTTAATATCTCTAATCATTTCCCTCTGACCCTTATTAAAAGCCCTAAATATTGTATGGCTATTTCTCATATGTGATCGATCCACCAGCAACCTTGAAAACATGGTTATAAGCATTACATTAATGAATGACCCATTATCAATGAGTACCTTAGCCATTGTATGGGTCTTACATTTGACAGTAACGTGTAAAGCCTTGACATTTCCATGCCCTTTAGGAGGTATCTCATCATCATTAAAGGAAATAAAATTTAGGGCCATGATACTCCCCACTATATAATCTATACTTTCCACAAAAATATTATGCTCAACATAAGCTTGATTAAACACCTTCAACAGAGCATTTCTATGTGGTTTTGAATTATACATGCTGGCAACTTATTCAATTGGTCCACTACATTATACTTATTGTGCTTGATGACTTCAAGAAACTCGCAAGCCTCTTTTTCGAACACAGACTTATTATACTAGATCTCTGAGCTCATTTCAACACAATTAGGACCATTTTCTACTATGACTTCTTCTTTTTCCTTTACCTTTCCTTTCTTAGCCTTTTCAAGCATTTTAAGAGTATAACAATGACCACTTCTAGTCATTCCTCCTACTCCAATTATATTTGTTATGAATTTCTACTTTGTAATTATAGTTTAACGGAATCGATTGGTCACTCTTGTAGGGAAAAAGACTAGGGACATAAATTGTTAATAGTGCCCTAGGGAAATGCACTAGCTCCTTCATAATTAGTTTTGTTTGCTCATCATAAAAAATGGTAAGGGGCTTTAGAATGAAGGATGCTTCTAATTTATCACCTCTCATGTTCACACTACCAACATTCTCTTCAACATAAAACTCAATGACCCATTCATCTATTAATTGTTGTAACACTACCCTGAACCTTTAACAGTCCTAGATCACATGCCCCACATTTTTCCCATGGTAACGATAATCATGGTCATCATCTAAATTTTTTTTATCATCCATTACTAGAACAACCATGTTTGGCCTGACCAAACAATCAAATATTTTCTTCATAAGAGTTTCCACTTCACTAACCCATCTTTTCATTTTGATCTTTATCTGTCTAACACTGCACTAGTATTGTTATCAAAATAGTTAGGAAAGAGGTTTTTACTGATATTAGGCTTTACCCTAGAATTAAAATTCAACAAGCTTTTGTTTATTAACTTTGCACATTATACTTCAAAGTCGTGCAATTTTTAGTAGAATGATCGGCCAAACCATAATGATAATCACATTTAGCATTAGAGTCATACCATTTTAGGTACAATGGCTTCAATGGCACTACATACTTTAAGGTAATAAGATGACCTATCATTAGCTATGGATACAAGTTGGTGTATGACATAGGGATAAGGTCAAATTGAGGCTTTTCCCTATTACCGCTACTTTACGAATTCCTTTGACTTAGATTGGCTACATGGGTTGCCATTACTGAAGTAAAACTAGGTGGCTATGGATTGACTTCCAGTCGTATGGCAATTGTTAGGAGAGTTGAGAGTAGTATGGTAGTTGGGTAGCTTGGTTGGTAGTTGAATAGTAAATGAGGAATTGTGGTCTTGGATTATACGAGATAAAGGGACAGAATGAGGGATTTCCTATAGACACAGCATATGTCTTTTTCTTTTTCTTCCTTGGATTGGTTGACTTTTTAGCACTGAAAGCTTCAAGCCTTTCAATTTTGCTAGTTTTAATGGTATTCTCAATTATCTCTCCTAAAATCACCATATCAGAGAAATTTTTAGTAACATTTCCTACCAATTTATCATAGTATAGGGTCTTTAATATGCTAATAAACAATACTGTAACTTTCTTTTCAGTTAGTGGTGATTGAACCTGAGCCATTGTGTCTCTTCAATGATGCACATATTTTCAAAAAGTCTCAATTAACTTCTTTTCCATATTTTGTAGAGATAGCCTAACTGAGGCAATGTCCATGACATACTTATACTAAGCCAAAAAATATTTGGCTAGGTCTTTTTGCGTATAAATCCAGCCTCAATCTAATTGGACATACCATCTTGCTGTAGATCCAGTTAAACTATCTTGAAAATAATATATTAAAAGCTTGTCATTATAAGTATAGCCTACTATCTTATGAGAAAACATCATAACATGAGCAGATGGACACTTGGTTCCATTAAATTTCTCAAAGTTGGAAACCTTGAATTTTATTAGTATAACCACATCAGGTACCAAACTAAGCTCTTTTGTATCCATATTCCCAAAGACATCATTCCCTTCAATGGCTTTCAATATTTTTTCTAAAAAATCATACTTATTCTTCATTTCACCACTCACAATTGGCACAGACATGCCACATAGCTTTTTTAATTCAACAAGCTCATCCAAATTTGGTATAGTGATAGGATCAATATTTACATGCATCTAAGATGGGTCAGCAAAAATGAAAGGTTAGGGTTGATTAACAGAAAGTCCAGTGAAAAGTTGTGTGGTTAGTGACTATAAATAGATTCCTTGAGAGGTATAAACTCGGAGTGGAGCAAATTTTAGAGGATATGTTGATTCTTCCACATTAACCTTATTTCCTAACCTTGTGTACTGGCAATTTTCTTGCCTTGTAAGGAGCTAGTTAACAATTATCTTAACTTGAACATCTATGCCTCGATATTTAGTTGAATTTTCATCACTCTCTCCTTTATCTCTTCATGTGCCTTCCTACCCTCTCAAACTTAGCTGTATTATCTTTTTCCATGGCTCAAAAATTAAAGTGCTATTATATTTATGTGAAATTGCTTGACTAGACTTCTTTGACTTTGTTATCCTTGAACCTCTAATTATTGATCATAAATTAAAACATATGGTATAATTATTGTTGTCATTGCTACCATTAATATTGTTATTAATTATTAATGCAATGAATGTAATGCAATGAAAAAAAAAGGTATTGCTTTAGATCAAACTAAGCAAAGAAAATACTCATTAGCCATAGAAATCCTTGTACATCATCTAATCATTCTTGCATTGAAGCATTAAAAACACCTAATTTTAGCATATTGCTCCCTTGCTTCACATAAGAAACTCAACAAGCGCTAACTGCCATATTGAGTTGGTACAACCTCATGCTCCAGTTTTTAGCTCTTTCCACCATTTCATTGGCTTTTTGCACCACCTTGTAGATTTGTGAAGTCAAATGCTCTATGTACTGCTACCTTCCTAAATTCTTTACTCTTCACATTTCTCGAGCATCCAATTTCATATTACAAGTATGGGCCCAATAATCCTTCCTTTCTTGCCATTCAGTCAAAATCTTATCTATGTGATTCTGATTGTTGACCAACTGAAGCTCCAAGCTCATTAATTTTTATTCCAAAGCTTTTTTTTTATTTTGTAAATCGGAATTCCTATTTGGTTCCTTCTTCAATTTGGCCTTTAGATTTTTTTTTTTGGCACTTGGCTACCTTTACAAAGACTCCTGAAAACTTTTCTTTCCATGTATGTTGTTCTTTGGTGAGTGGAGAGATCACTTCCTTGTTTTTTCAAGCTCCATTCTTCCAATACTCCACCATATTTCTTAATTCTTTCACGTTCTTCTTGGATCCCCTCGAAGGTCTGATATCCAACTTCAATCTCTTATTTTCTTGATGAAGATATTGCAAATCTTCTTTCAATGCATTTCGTTCCTTAGTCAACTTTTGTACTGCATCATCTTTCATCATCAAATCATATCTCAATTGGTTGACCTGATTTATCATTGCCATACTCTCTTTCTTCATCTTCTTTTTTTCAATTTTAAACTTTTATTGGGTGATCTCAAGAGTTGACAATATCGATCCTGAAATAGGAGTGGGCAACTTATCTAAAACATTAACTGGTAATGGTCTAACTTCATTAACCTTTTTTATTCTCCATGCAAGGTACCCTTCCATAATATTATCTATAAATCTAGCTAGGCTTATCTGATTAACTTGCTTTCATGCCTTGATCACTTCATAAACCTTTTTCATATAACTAAGTGCCCCATAATCAAATTCGAGTGAATTGAGTCTATGAGTCATAAGGATGAACTGATGTGATTCATATTGTCTTTAAATCATAAGAGGTGCATAACTCATTGCCCCCTACATCCCTAATGGGGTTACCCATGACTCATCTCCACAACTATACAAATAGTTATATGAAGCATCCATGGTGCTTTCCATGTTACATCCTCACTAGTAAGCTCTAGAAAGAATGACATCCATTGACCTTTTATCCAATCCGTCTGTCATTCCTTGGTGACAAACTCTTTGATGGAAACAAAATGAATGGTGAATGGCCAAAACGATATTTTTTTTTTCAAAAATGACTTCCAAACCGAATAAAAAATAATTAAGCACATCTTATGAATCGTCCCTCACCCTTCTTTCGACAAAAATTAAGCGATCTAATATCTTTGCTAAAATAGTTGGTGAAAGATTTATACCTTTATCCAATTGTTCGAAAAGGTCAATCACTAATGCTTCTACATGTTTGAATACCTTAGGGAATATCATCAACCCATTCATGGCCAAAGCTAACACATTCAACCCTCAATAGGTATCAATATGTTTCTTTATATGCTCAAACAAAAAAGTTGATGGAATAATCTCAACCTCATTCTTCTCCCTGTTATTCTTGTCTATCTCTTCGACCCCTATTTGCATAATCTTGGCTAACTTCTTTCTATATCTAGTGGTCTTTTAATCCTTCCAATAATCCTGTCTTGATTAGCATACTCTATCCGGAGTAAAAATGAATATTCTTCAATTGTTAAGGCCAAGTCTTGTTGGTTAAATATGAAACACTGATAAGATGGATCCCAAAACTATATTGCAACCTTAACTAGTGCCTCATCAATCTTCACTAACATGAGCAATGCCACATCCTTATATTTCTTTGAAACAGTCTCTTTTTTTTTTACTCCCCATTATTGCTATATAGATTCCAACTCGACTATGTCATTTTCACTCAAATCCATGTGCACCAACTATGGAAATGTAGACAAATAACTGACCCCTAAGCAATCTCTCTCTTTTCCTTATATGCTTTTTGATTGGCTTTTGGCTTCCAAATAATTCTTGTTGGGGGCTAATGCTACTAACGGTTTCATGAGTGCTTCCTTTACTGTTAATTAATCCAAAACAAATACCCCATCTAAGAAATATGATGCCTAGATAATGCATGGAGCGAAATTAAAGGCAACAAAAAAATTAGATAAGTCAGTAATGTTAATAAATAAATAAACAAATAAATAAATAATCAACCATAGCATATAACAAAGCATAATATAAATAGCGTCCTAGCTTTAGGTAATTCTTTTTAGGAATGATGGCATAGCTCTATCCTAGGCTGGATCTTTAAGGCTTACGATATGTTGGATTAGGATTTATATATCTAAAAGTTCCTAGACTATTCCTTACATCATAAAATAGTAAAGCACCCCTATCTTCACCCATTACAAGCTATTAACGAAAAGGGTTCAATCTGAGTGAAAGTATTTCGCTAGCAAATGCATAGGTTATCAACTTACGAGAGCATAGGTACTTCACTTCCTCCTAATAAGGATAGAGCCTAGGTCTAGAGCTCATGCATGTAAGTGAATATGTAGAGATGTGCAAAGCGATGCAT
The DNA here is from genome assembly GCF_047325235.1 of Durio zibethinus. Classification (NCBI taxonomy): domain Eukaryota; kingdom Viridiplantae; phylum Streptophyta; class Magnoliopsida; order Malvales; family Malvaceae; genus Durio; species Durio zibethinus. Next base: position 13,413,972 of record NC_143178.1, read on the forward strand.
TAATCAAACTAACATACAACTTATTTTATTTATTAACTTATGTATATATGTATCATTTTTTTAGAAATAAAGGGAATTAAATTAAATATTAATTAAAACCAATTGACTTAAAATTTTTAATAGCGCATAAATAAAATTTTTGACTTGACTCTCAAAATGTCTCCAATAGAATCACCAAGCTTTCATAATGTATCGGTCCAAAGACTCGATCGCTAGACGTAAAAATTTAAAATCGTGAAAACACGAGGAGTTGCCACCAATTATTTTTTAAGGTGTGATTGGCCATCCAAAAAATTTATCTTTCAATAAAACAATAAAACAAGTTTAACGCTTTATTAAAAAGATAATTTTGGTCTATTAAAATAGATCAGATTTGAGAGTCGGTTACATTTAGGGAAGCACTAGCACCCTCACCACACCCACAAAATTAGTACCAATTAACTATGCACTATTTGTAATTCTAGATAAAAATACTTTTTTATACAAAATTCAATTATAATTCCCTTTATTTTTTAAAAAATGGAATTAGTTTTAAAAATCTCTATTTAAGAATATTATGAAAATCTTCAAATTAAAAAAATGCTTTCAAAACCCCCGATATAAGGGTCGAATTTGAAGATAGTCTTTCCATTTAAGATTTATCATAACATTCCTTGTAAAATAATAAAATAATACTTTGTAAATGATAATCATTAATGACTCTCCAAGATCTAAGCAGAGTACCAATAATTATATTTCACGGAACGCTATTTTAATTTCATTTGTTCACAACTAAAAATTTTTAAGAAAACTTTTTTTATAGTAAAAAAACCAAACATAATATAATTATTATTAAACATCCATAACTAAAGCAAACATATATATATGCATTATAAATGAATAAATTAATCTAAAAATGAAACATATGCCAATGATGGTCACATACGAATTTAAGAATCAGATTTTCAAATATAAGGAGACCAACTAGACTCTCCAATGTCTAGGTAAAGTTTGGGTATAACTTTTTATATTTAAAATCTTATCCTATTATTTTTATATTTGTTAATTTAACAAAATGAATTAACTTAAGTTACTGACATGTATGAAAATTCTTAATAAAATAAAATTTTCTAAATACTCCAACATCTAGATAGCATTTAGGAACAGATTACTTCATGAAAGGTTTTCATGCAAATCCTTAGAAACTTAAAACGAGCTTAGGGTTTAAGGTAGGTTTTGGTTTAAATTTTAAGAATTTACGAACCTCTCTAAAAGTCTCCATCATCTAGGCAAACTTTCGTAGCAAGCTTATTTTTATAATTCTTTTAAAATTATATATATTTCTTCTTTCTTTAAAATCATTATTATTATTATTATTATACATAAATTTAAAGTGCATTAAAAATAAAAATACAATATAACAAGCATAGATTTAAGTATGAAAGATTAAATAATGAGCATGAGAATCCAAACAATAAAGAAATTAGCAATGCATAAAATTAAACTTACAATTAAATTTCAACATAAAATAAAATATAAATACGATTAAGATTAACACATAAGAAAATAAACCTTGTTAGGAACAAACTTTAAACCTTATAAATTTTATAAAATTATATTTATCACAAGATTCTAAGTAAAGAGAGTTTCTAGATTATTACTCTATTTTTTATTATTATACTCATGTTAGGGCTAAAAGAAATATATAAAATCTAATTATGCTACCACCATGGTCCCATGCCATGGCTTTCCTTGCATGCTTATATATATTTTAATCAAAAGAAAATCATCCTTTCATTGCCAGTACACATGAAAGGCAATTGAAAGTAATGCAAATGCAATAAAGCCCCACGTCATGGCTTTTCATGCATGTTTATTCCTTTTTTTTTTTAAACTACCACTCTCTCCATGCCATGGCTTTCTTTTTCTAATATTTTCTTTTATTCTTCAATCCTAAAAATCATGCAACCCATGTAGCCCCACCAAACTTTGTTTTCTTCTTTGCATGGCTTTTTTTTAATATTTCTTATATTCTTCAATCTTAAAAGTCATGCAATCATGTAGCCCCATAAAGCTTTGAATTCTTCTTTACATGGCTTTTTTTTTTAACATTTTCATGCTATATGGTGAAAGAACGAATGCATGACCTCAACCAAGATGAAATTTCAAGCTATTGTGAACCATAACCCCCTCCATGCAAAAAAAGAAAAAAAGTAAGAGAAAGCAATTTTTCAATCCTTGGGCAACAGGTTTGCATGGGAAGAAGAAAAGAAAAGAAAACATGATTTATTAAAAGAATGGGGATTTAAACAAGTGTGAAAAAGTGAAGCTATATACTTCTACTTACATATTATACACCTAAGGAAATCAACAAACATAAAAGAACAGGTGAATCTTTATTCATGTCCAAATGCCCCCATATTTTGATAATAGCAAAGAATGAAACTATATATATATATATATATATTTTAGGAAAATTTAACCTTCGTGACTTTTATAAACCCCTTTCTTCTCTTAATATTTAAATTATTTTTGGCTTTCAAGAAAGAATGATCTTCTATTTATCATACATCTAGAAATACCAAACCATAAGAAAGAGTTTTAAGCCTTCATGATAGCAAAAAGAGTAATACCTTTCTTGAGGAACCAAAATTTGAAACTACAAATTTTTCTTGCTTTTCCTTGCCTAATGTTGCATAAATGTAACCAATTTTAAAGAAAGGTTCTTCCTTTTATCCTTTTAACAGAAAACACATACATCTAATCATGGAAACCTAATCGTTATAAATGGTATAAAAGAAATAGAAGCAATATTCATGGAAATAACAATGTCAATAAGCGTGAAAGCAAACTAAAATGGAAACAAAAGGTTACCTTTTCCTATCCACTTTTCCAAAAGTTGTAGCTTCCTTTATCTTGTATTTTTTAGCCTTCAAACCCTTACACATTTCCTCTCTTTTTGCTTCATCTTCTTTTTTTCTCTCTTTTTTTTGTTTTTTATTTTGCCCCCAAAATCTTTTTCCATCTCCTTTTTTTTCAACTCCTTTCCCCTTCTTCTCAAGAAAGAAACTACCAAAATATCTTTAAAAGATTAAATATAAGCCTTTTGATCAAATCTCATCCAAGGGCCAAAGTTTCTTCCTCTTTTTTTATTCAATGAGCAATCTTTAACTATTGGATCAAGATTTAATAAGAGACATAATGACCCACATTATTCACTACAAAGGTTAGATTTTTATAGCCCCTAAACCAAATGAAAAGATCATTTTACCTTAATACAAAGTTTTCAATATTTAGGCTATTTTCCTATAAATCAATGTTTCCATACTCATTTATGGGATTTTAAAACACAAAAAATCATGAAATATTATAAAATTGAGATTTGAAAAGTTTCATGAAAATTCAAGCTCAATAAAATGAATTACAAAATACCCTAAAGAGTATTTTGGTAATTTCACACTTTCGGGATATTGTTGTGATTTCAATTGCACCAAAAATCATGAAATATTATGAAATTAAGATCTGAACAGTTTCATAAAAATCCAAGCTTAGGAAGGCCAAATTACGAAAACACCCTTAAATGATATTTTAGTAATTTTGTAATTTTTTAAGTGCAATAAAAATTGTGTTTTAAAAATCACCAATTTTAAATTTTGAACCACATTGATTCCAATGAGGTTGTGAATTTTGAGAATTGACCTAAGTTCTATCCATTTTGATCAAGTTTTGCATAATTTTGATATTGTTTGACTAATTTTAACTTTATTGACTAAGTTTTACCAAATTTGACCCGAGTTCACTTTAGGTCTCTAAATGAGCTAATTTATGGGCTCTTTATGAGTTGTAAATGATCCTCCTAAATGATTTACGTAATGGTCCTATATTAATGATTTTGGCCCATGTTCGTAAATGAACCTAAGTCAATCATGTTAAAAATGTTCCAAACAAAATTTGATGTCTACAACCTATTAAGGTTTTTGGGTAATTATGAAAATAGATGCATTGTAAATTTTGATTTTGAAACCATTATTGTTTGGGTTTCTTTATTTTGTTAAATGCATCACATGTTATTGCTAATTACCTATAAGATATAACTTGAGATAAATGAGTTCATGTGGTACCATAAAATTAAGTGGATACTATTATTTTATACATTCATAATAGTTGTTATATATATATATTTGATTGTATGTGCACATTGTCATAATGTATAAGTTTGAAAACTTAGTCATTAGACACAAATTAGGATTTACCACAAATTTTTTTGTTTAAGTGCGATTAGCCACCTAATTGAACCTGTGTCTTTTTAAAAAGAAGTCTCATACATGACTCAAGTATCTTTCAAAAAGGTATATTTTAGTCTATGAAACCAGAACTAGGTTTGGAAGTATAGTTACACATAAGGAAGGTTATAACACATTCACAATGCTCATCTAACATATAGTACTAGTTGATTTCACGTTATCCAAGCCTCAAACATATTTATAATTTTACCAAATAAATTTAATATTAAAAATTAATCTTAAAATTACTTCAATAGTTTAGTAACAAATTAAGAAAATTTTCTCACTCCAAGAGTATTAATGGAGAGTAATGCTTTCGCTAAAAAGGCTCCATTTTCGAATTTATTAATGTGTTTTCAAATAGTTAATTATTTTTAATATCAATAAAATCTTCTAATAGTTTGGTAATATTTTATTTCGAGGCATATCCTCTAATAGTTTGTTATTTAAGTATATATCTTATTGCACATGCACATTGTCATAATGCATAATTTTGAAAACTTAATCACTAGACATAACTTAAGTGCTATCAATTGTTTTTTATTTAGGTGTGATTGGTAATCTAACTGAATCTGTCCATTTTTAAAGAGAAATCTCAAGTATGACTCTGGTATCTTTTAAAAAAGTATATTCTAGTCTATGAAACCAAAACTAGATTTTAAAGTACAATTACACATGAGGAACACCTCCACAATGCTCATTCAACAAATAGTACCAATGGATTTCGTGTTATCCAAGCCTTAAACATATTTATAAATTTACCAAATAAATTTAATGTTAAAAATTAATCTTAAAATTATTCCAATAATTTAGTAGCATATTAAGAAAATTTTCTCATTTCAGGAGTTTTTATGGAGACTAATGCCTTTGTTGAAAAGGCTCTATTTTTTTATATATTAATGTGTTTTCAAATAATTAATTATTTTCAAAATTAATAAAACCTTCTAATAATTTGGTAAGATTTTATTCCAAGGCACATCTTCCAATAGTTTGATAAGATTTTTATTCAAAAATTTATTTATGAATTATATCTTTCAATAGTTTAATAAGATTTAATTTGAGATTTAAATCCTTTAATATTTGGTAAGTTTGGAAAATTTATTTTTTTTATAAAAATCATTAAATCTTCTAATAGTTTGATAGGATCTTATTTCAAAATTAGATTTCAAAAATTCATTTGTTCTTCATAAACACTCTTAATTCAAACAAATAATACTAAGTAAAAATTTAACAAAAGTGAAATATAAATATATAAAAATTACCAATTCTACAGTAAAACCCAAGCCAAAAGGGAATCAAAGCACGTGTAGGCCAAGTAAATTGGAAGATTTTTAACCCATATCAATGATCCATAATTGAAGCAACATGGGGCGAGTCATCATCACCCATTTGCTTGTAGCTCTGCCAATAATTTCTCTAGCAACACAGTCCCTTAGAATCTTATACCTTATGGTTCCAATTCTTCTTTCATTTTGGCATTCATCTTTATATTTCAATAACATCACTCTAGGCATAGTGTTTTGATCCTTCAATATGCAATATAGAGTCACTTATACAAGATGTAATTTTGTCATGATGGGAGAGGTAACAAACTTATCTCTTTGAAATCAAACACTTTGAGCATGGTTACCTCCAACCTCTTTCAAGACATTAGCATGGTTTCAATAATGGTAGTTTCGTTAATCCTAGCCTTAAAACACCTTAGGCTAAACTTTTTTTATAAGACAACCCATTTTATGATAAGCTACCTAACTGGAGCTAGTCAACCATACTCCCTAAGCTAGATTCAACCAAGCATTAAATTGAGTTTGTTGGATAGAAAGCATGATAGCATGAATGGGTTAGGTGAACCCACATTAAGCCAAGGCCTTAATTTTTTTTGCCTTATTGCAAGAAGAAAACCCCAACATCTCTCTCTATTTGCTTTTGGCAACAAATGCAAGAACCCTTTTTTTAATACTTTTATTTTTTTTTATGGTTGCTGCTAGTGTTGTTGCTTCTGCTTCTAGGTTTGTATTTTAAAAAATTGGGTATGATTGCTGATTTTGGTTTTCTCCTTGCTCTCTCTGACCTTTAACCACTAATAAACTTCCAAAATAACTGTTGTTGAAACCTTAGGATCCTTTTATGCTAAAACTCAAACATTTTACTTTCTTTCCTTTCCATTACGCATATTAAATTTCCTAGATGCTTCTTTTTTATGATTGTTTATTTTATAAGCAACTAATTTCAATCCAAGATGAATTCTGTGATCATAAGTTTTAGTTCCAAAAAGGAATTCTCATCCTAATCATATGATGTATATCAATCAAAATCAATTTGAAAATCTTTCAACTTTTTTTATTTTTTTCTTTATTTTCCATTTTCCATTTTTTCAACTTTTAGAAAATTATTAAAAAAAGAAAACCATACTAATATTGATTTAAGACCTAAACCAAATTCAAAACTTAATTAGCCAAATTCAAATTTTTGATTAATGAGTCAAAAATCTAAAAACATCAAGATTCTACAATAAAAAATATTTTAAGACCCCAGAAAAAATTAGATGTCTACACACATCTCATATTGATAATCCTATTATAAAATCTTAACACTTGTTATTTGCCTTAAGCATGACTATGTTGTTGCTTGGGCATGTTTCATAAATGATAACATCAAGTAACCTCGAGGATAAGAAAGAAACATGTAACATCTAGATGTTAAGGAAATTTTTCAACAAGTTTAGAGAAACCAACAAAATGCCTAACAATGAAAATAACACATTGAGATCACATTTAGATGTTATTTTCTTGCTATAGAATCATATTGTGATCCATTATCGATAGAATCCTTGGTACTTGTAACCATGGATTGATCTTATATAAATAAAAAGCATAATGACTACCATAGTCCAGTATTAGATGATTTTGTTGGACAAAATCATTTATGATGTTGTCTCAAACACTAAATTGTGTTTTAAATTGTGAGTGCATCAAAGTAAAGTTAATCAGCCCAGACTCTTATTTTTAATTTATGTTTTCTTAAAATTAAACAACCCATTTAACATTGCCCAAATGGGAGAATGTTAAAATTTTTCAATAAGTGGGCTAATATTAATTGGTGATTTTATAGTTTAATAAAACATGATAAATTTAGTCCTAATATAAAACATGCATGAGGGCTTAAGTAATTTAAAGTGATCACTTAAGTGTGGGCTTTGCACATCTTATTGGGTTAGTGTGGTTTAACGGTTGTGTAGGCATTTAACCCAATAAGCCTTTGGTAAGAAGGCTTTAGGGGTTTTAATAAAATTGGCTAAAGTCCCCTATTTATTTCTAACCATAAAGAACAACCAGCAAGAAAAAAACAAAGGAAGACCTAGTCTTTACAAGAAATTATGAATACTTTCACTTATCATCTATGTCTACCCAAACAGATACATAAATTGGTTGGTTGGTGTTCTAATTATCACATAATGGATCTTAGATTATGCTTACATAAGAAACATTTTACCATCAAAGTAAAATCTTATCTACTCTCTCTACTCTTGCCTTAGCCAAGGAATTTTCCATTCCATTGGCCTCTCTGTATATCTGTTGAATATTAACATCGCAATGATCACTTAAAGAATCAATTTCAAACAAAATAGACCATAATCTCCAAAGTTTTGTGTCTTTCTTATTAAACCAGTTAACTACAATTACAAAGTCAGATTCAATAATTACCTTCACTCCTCTATATCTCTACATACATCAAAATTAATTTGACATTAAAATATTTGACCATTAAATATATATATTATATTACAATTGTTTATTACAATTGATTTTATTCATTTCATTCCTAAGTTAATGGCGTCATTTGAGTTCAAAATAAATTTTTATAAGTAATCAAGCACTATATGTGATCCAATGTCTTAACAATTTTGCATAATTTTTTATATAAAGGAAAATAGTATGAAATTAAAAATATGCTTTTACAACAAAAATACACTTTCCAACATGAGGATAGTCTAAATTAAAGGAGCATACCACCTATAATCATGGTATTACTTAATATAAAAAAATTAATTTTCTACTAGAACACTAAATTAATTGTAAATAATTTATTTTGCCTATCAATAATAATATATAAAAACTATCTTCAATTTTGTCTTAGATATCCACCTCAGCAATGTCTTAAAAAAATTAGAGGTTAAATTTGGGCATAAAATTAGTTTATAGTTAGATGTTGTCTCTTATCTCCAGCTATTTGTTTTAAGGGTTTGAAAACCCTTAGATTTAAGTTTATCTCTTTTCCTCTCTTTCTCTCATTGACAGTGCCTTTCTCCATTCTGTCATCCCTTTTTCTTCCTTTATTAGTGATGTAGCCACTGTCTCTTCCACTGTCATGGCTACCATTTGCCAACATTGGCCTTCCCTGACTCTTTTTCTTCAATCTTTGCTTAAAAACCCACTTAAAAAACCTAAAGGATAATACTAGAAAATAATCTTGGGATTGATTGCTTCTATTGAAGGCTTCAAATATGCCAAAAAAGGGAAGGAGATTGAGAGAAAGAGCTAAGGAGTCTGAGGTAAGATTGAAACACTACTAGACACATAAGAGCTAGAAATTTCATTAAAGTTGAAACTAAGGCAAAAGACTGTGGTTTGAGAGTGATGATCTTAATGATCAACAGGCTATGATGGTTTGGTCATTGGTGGGGAAAGGGTAAGAAAGATGATATTGAAGGCTTTTTTTTAAGTGTTATGCAATTTTTTATTTGATTAAAGGTATACGATGATAAAGATCGTGTAAGATTGTTAAGGAAGGTTAGGAATTGTAGAAAGGATAAGAATAGTGGTGATTTTGCTTCAAATAATTAGTATGTACTAGTAGGTTACTTCCCTTCGATTGTGTTGTTTTCTTGATGTCTTCACTTATTTTCTCCACTGTAAAACATATGATGTTGAGCTAACAAACATGTACCTGAAGCCAAATGCACTTAATGCATTAAAGTTGCTTGTAAAAGTACAATAAAATTTCTTAGATTAGTTAAACTTAAGGTTTGTTGTGTAAAATATTGTTGTCACAAACGTTTTTGACTTATGGGGCCATGTTCTACGTTTCAAATTTCTTGGATTCACTTACTGGTATTTGATAAAATATACCAACATGATCGATAGCCTAATTGTACCTTTTATTAGCACCTGCTCATTCCCAAATCCAATCAGGGTGGTAATGAATAGCTTTAACATCTCTTTAGTAATCCACATCCTCAACATAATTGAATAATAAAGGACGTCGATCAAGCTCCTATCATCAAATAAGATCATTTTTACCATATGATTGTACACTATGACCTGTATAACGATAGGATTATCATGTGAAAACTAGATTCCTTCCAAATCTTTCAAGCCAAAAAAGATTGATTCATCCTTCTAACTTTCACTTTTTGGCCATGGACCTAATCACTATAATTATACCCTAGTTTTTTTTTTTTTCTGGCTGACATCGAGGTCCCTCTAATTATAACATTGATGATTCTCGTAATGGGTCTATTATCCACATCATTTCTCATATCTTTAATCAACCTTGTGGTCGATATTACTTCAATCATCACCTCTTTTTCTTTCCTCTTGATTCCTTCTTAATTGTTATTTTTGTCCTTGTTTTTGAAATCCCCAATCCCTTATCCTTGCTGTTTTTGGTCCACAAACATGTTCAGCTAACCTCTTCTAATCAAGTTCTCTATTTCATTCATTAGGTCAATACAATAAACATAACCCTTAATATTGTGGCCATAATCTTTTTGGAAAGCACATCTTTTAGTCGAGTCTTTTCTATTTGTTTTACCTTTCTAGCTTAAACTATCTGAGCTTGGGGTCCATATCTATTTGCATCGAAATCTTTTCTTGAGAGGTATTCAGTGTAATAAAGTCATTATATCTCTAGCTGAGGTTTCTTGCCCTAAGATGCCCTTTAGATTTTTTTCCTTTTAAGGGACTATGGATTTTTCTTCCTCTTCTAAAGCTAAGGTAGGGGGATATGCCTCTTTCACCTCTACTATTTTTCATTGTAGCTTCAGTGTTAATATACTTTTCAGCAATTAAAAGCATAATAGCCAAAGTCTTTGGTGGCTTAAGGAAAAAGTGAGCTTGAAGTGACATTTTTTATCATTTAGCCTACTTGTTAGGTCAGCCACAGCTGCAGTTTGTTCTAGATCCTTGACTTGAAAAGCTTCAGCATTAAAAACACGTGACATACTCTTTCAGATATTCATTTCTTCCATGGTAAATAAACATTAGGCTCAATGTAGCTTTTTTTATTTGTCAACTACTGATGATAAGGGATAAGAAAGAATGACCAAGCTGTTTGAAAAAAAAGATAGATCTTATCTTGAAACTAGTATACCATGATTAAGCTACCCCCTTAGCCCTTATTATGAATCCTTTGCACATTAGAGGCTCATCGAGACATATTAGTTTTGTAAAGCTTAAGGAGATAAAAAGGATTAGAGACACTATTGTAAGTGTCCAAAGTTGGCATTTTGAATCCTTATGGTGACAAAGCTCGATTGATGTCCTTAATAAATGGAGAAGTTTCCAAAAACTTTAGCTCATTATCAAAGGTGGAAACTTTATTCTTTAGCTCTTGTTTCATTGCCTTTATCCGAGCTTCCAAATCTTTGTTGAGCTAGGATTTTGAGATGGCTTGTTTGGATTTTTAGGTAGTGGTGTGTGCTCGAGTGTTTGTAGGGTAATGGTTAAGAGGCATTTCATCTTCCATAGGTGCCAACGAGGCAGCATTATCACCATAGGTTGGCAATTTTTATGTTAGTGGGTCTTTTGGGGTTGTAAGGTTTTGTGCTTTAAAGGTTTATGGTGGAATCAAGTTCTATATCACTTTTTTTAAAGATTGTAATTGTTGGGTAAGCATTTCAAATTGCTCCATTGTTAAAGCTCTCTACACAGGTTAATCAGGGTTTTGTTAGATAAGTTAGGCATTAATCCCAACTGTAACATTATCTTCTTTCTCAATGACTATTTTTTTAGGTGCCATGTTAGCTTGGCTAAACTAAAGTACCCTTAACTAGCATGCCAAAATGTTGGTGTCAAGCTATCTTAACAAGGGTGGAAACCTAAAATTATAAGGTAGGAGGTTGATTAATAACAAAGTTCAAAAAATTTTCGATGTTTATGCTTTGATGCTCAAGTCAATGCACGAAAAAGAGTAAGGAAAAAAGGAAGACTTGAGAAGGGATATGAAAGTTGAATCCTTTATACCTGAGGGAGTAAGGTTATTTATACCTATATGGTGAGAATGCCAAGCTTAAGTGGCCTGAAGGCCAAGTAGTAAGGCTAGGGTTGACATTATTAGCCCGAGTTGTGCTGGAAGTCAACAAGCCAATTAGGAGGTGACAAGTTAGCATTTCTACATGATATCAAGAGTCAGTTAAGGTGATCTAGTTAACATGGAACCTGGGGCTTTAGGTCAACTCATTTCAAATTAACAAAATTGCCCATGTTTGATTGATAACTCACACTCTAGGGTAAAATGTCTATTTTACCCCTTCGATCACAAAATGCCTCTAACATCATCCTTGTAAAAAATGTGAAAAAATGAAATAATTTAACCTTGTCTAATTAATCTAATGAAAAATTAAATTCAATCGAGAGTTTTTTTTTATGAAACTTATAAAAGTGTTTTAAGGAAATTATAATAGTAACTTAATTTTTGAAAGCAAGAATATATGTCATTTAGAAATGAATAATTGTAATTAATTTAGTCAACTACTTATTTCATATATTTAAAATATTAATTAAATGAATTCGAATATATTAATTAAAGGATACATGGCAAAATTTGAGGATTGTCCACTATAAAAAAAATAGGTCATACACATAAGAAAGTTATTTATATTATTAAAGATTTTGATTTTGATTTTTATATACTTATATATTATATAAGATGTTACTGTTGCTCAATTACCATTTTCTATTATGGATGACAACCTTACAATGTTTCATACGAGTAAGGTAGTAATCAAATGGTTGGAGAAAAAGATAGTTAAAATCCCCATGACTGTGCAATTTGCTTGGATGATCTCTTGACTAGTTTTGAAGCCAAATAGAAGCCTTAGTCACATTTTTCCATGCACATTGCATTATTCATTGGCTTGACAAGAGCAAATTTTGCCCAATATATTGATTTGAGATTTAAGAATAGAAGTTATGTTGTTGTTTATGCAATTTGCTTGGATGCTTTCACAGTTGGTTTTGAAGTCAAAATGATCCTTTACATTTATTACATGCCAATTACATTTTTCATTGGCATAAAGAATAAGTTTTATTCAACATGATGATTTAAGACTTTAGAATAAGAGTTATGTTACGTTTTCTTTGAATTTATGTGATTGTTATTTCTTAATTTGGATTAACCTATATTTCATTGAATTGCGTAATTAAAGATGGAATTTGAGCAAAACCACAATCCTACAACTAGCATCAAAGTTTTAAGATAAATATTGGTTTTTGGCTAGAATTGATTAAGATAAAGCTTTATTTTCAATGTCTAGTATTGAAGGTTAATCTCATAATTGTGATGTAAATATATCTAATTTCATAAATTGTTTGATACACTGATGATAGAAGTAACATAAATAGTATTTTACAAGTTCTTTTTGGTAAAAAAATTTAGAATTTGGTTGAATTTGGTACCTTTAATGTTTTTCTTTATCTTTAAGTATAATGCACATGGATGTGAATTTCATGCAAGATCATGCAATTTCCATGCAAGATTATGTCAAGCCTAATCCTTGTCATATTTGGCCATGCAAGAATAAATAAAAGCTGAATCTTAATGATGTTAGGACTCTTAAATTCACTTGGAGAAAAAAATCCTAATGGCATTGTAAATTTACATACATTTGGCTATCCCATTTACAAAAGTACTCTTATATACACTTGATAATTTAATAAGTATATTTGGACAAGAACTCCTAAGCATATTCAGCCAAGAAAAGATTTAATTGTAAAAGGATTCTTTCATTTAACTTGCAAGAGTTTAAAACCAATAAGCACACTTTTATAAGAGATAAGTTTAAAGTTTCAATTTAAAAAAGATTTATCTTAAGAGAGTTTGAACCTAATGCAACCACTTTAAGAAGATTGCTCTTGGAATTCAAGTCTAGATGAAACTCCCATCAAGATTGCAAGATGATGAGATGGCACTTCACATGTACACCAAAGACCAATCAAGCAACACTATTCAGCCAATGCATTTTATATTGAAGACTCCTTATTCAACCATACCACTTCAAAATCAAGATAAACTCTCATCTCTACAGAGTTTGAACTATAAAAAGACTTTGTAATCGCAATCCTCATCATAGCCGAACCTAGTCTTATAAATAGGATGCTTTCTTATAACCTCAACACATCCTATTCTATATAACATCCCCTTTATTCCCATTCTTCTCCTTCTTTTTCTTTTCTTTTTTTTTTTCAGTATTTACTTGTTTTCTTTGTAAATAGGCTAGGTTGACAAACTAATCATAGTTTGTTTTCAAAGCTCTCCTTAATACAAGTTCTATTCATTTTCTTACTTAAAGATCTCTTTATTTACTTTGCATGCACACCATTCTTTACAAGTTTTCAATTCTCAATTTTATGCTTTCTTCCATTCAACCAACTTGTGTTTTTACAATCTTTCAATTTCCTTTTGTTTTCTTATATATTTGCTCTACCTATAGAGTTAACGAGTGATGGTTAGCTTGGTATTTAATTATCATATTTTCAAAACTTTGCTTTCAATTACAATCAATCAACTTTTTTATTTGTTTAAATATAAAGTTAGAAAGAATCTCCTTTGATACTTGGTTTTACACCCAATACATAATCCACGTGAGAACTATACTTTACTTACTCATTTTATTTCTTGATGCGATTTGTATATTTGTAGGCTAGATAAAAAGTAGCAATCAAGTTTTGGACTTCATTGCTAAGGATTATATCGATGTTAAAAGTCCAATATCAATACCAATTCTTTTTACTTTGTAATTTAAACTTTTTATTTTTTTGTTCTAATGTATTCATTCTCTCACATCTTTTATTATTTGATTTTTATTATAGTTAGGCTAGAACTTTTGAGGACTATGCCAGGCCATCTTTTGAGTACTCTTACATTCAACTGTCATTCCAAAATTTAAGACCTAAGAATGATACTTTGAGGTATGACTTAGATCCCCTTTCAACTATAAACTCACAACTAGCCTCTTTAGTTAAAAAGGTTGATGTTCTTGAAACAAAGCGTAATCATAGGCATTTCCATTCAATTTAAAATACATCTAATAATATCATGTCCATGGTGGAGAATACTTTAGTGATAAGTGTCAAAATAACCAATCCAACTTTTACCCAAAACCTACACTCAAGATTGGGAGGATTATCCTAGTTATGCATAGAGAAACAATCAAAAGCCGTCATCCATAGATACCCCAATTTATCTAATAAACTTTCCATCTCAACAATACTCTCCTTCACCATGTGAGCCATGTCTTCAATACCATTTATCATTACAACACATTTCTTCATATGACCTACCATATCACCCTCAAGAAACGAAATCTTCCTTTGATGAATTTTTTGTAAAATTCATCCAAAATCAAACCAACCTCCTCAAAACCCAAATTGCCAATTTGAAAGTCTTAACAAACATGTAAATCCAAGTTGGTTAGGTGTAGTGGAATGCATATTAAAAGATGATCGAAAAAAAAAAAAAAGGTGTATGTTGTTGATGATGATGATGATGAAAATGTAATGGATGAGCTTGTGATGGTGAACCAGCCTAGTTTTGTTAAAAAAACTAGAGGAATATGTTGAAAAGCAAGATGATGAGCTATCTATTGTAATTGATTTGCCAACATTTGTTACTATGGTAGACAAAAAATGGTAAAAGTAGAAGATCATTATGAAAAAATAAAAGTAAAGAAAAATGGATTGACTCTAGGATCTAACATTCTTGAAGAGTCTAGTAGAGGTGACTCTTAGCCTTACAATCCACCTTACCAATTCCACAACCTTACAAAGATCAATTGCACTAGATGGAATTAAAGGTGATAAATAACAAAGTTGTTGAGGGATATTTAGTTGAAATTTTGTATGAATATTTAAAAACATCCCTCATTAAGCTTAAGGAAAATAATAAGAACACATTATTCAGTCTAATTAAACCAACCATGATGGAACCTTTAGATTTAGAAACCAACCTTATAATTTCCATGGTTGCACCTCTCTCACTAGTACTGAAGCTAGTGCCCACCTTCCATAGTCTAGCCATATTGAAGACATTAATAGAGGTGGGAAAATTAGCCACAACAACTAAGCAACATTGCCTTTAGAGCCTAATGTTGATAATGTGGCACGTAAAAAAACCATTAAATGTATGGATACTGGTGTCTAGTATGGAGTAATCACATAACCCCTTTTTTGAAAAAGGTATGGTCAAGCTTATCCAAAACTAACACTGTTTGAGAGAAAACCCAAGTTTTACATTTTCAAGTTCTTAGTTAGTTTTATAGTTCTTTTGGTTTTAAGACAAGTACGCTTTGATCTTTTATTTGTTTTTATGTTAATTTGTGTTTGTAAGAATGAAGAGATTTAAAGGAACCTAAAGTATAAGTTTTTTCTTTAAAGAAGACAAAGATAAGGGAGTATTATTTTTCCTCAATACTTTAAATGTTTCATTCAAAATATAATGAAACTCAAGTGTGGGGAGGAAAACTCTTTTGCACAAAAAATTATTTTTGAAAATTTTTCCATATGCTTTGTTTTCAAACCAAATTAGCATGCAATAATCTCTACAATGCTCACTTAGTTGATTTTTCATAAGTTAATCAAAATTAACTTAAGTATGATATGAGGAAAAGTATGAAAGTAATGACTCATGAATGATATCTTAAATAGGATTTTTTATTGATTTGATCTTTGATATGTATTGATCTTTATGAAAAGCTATGTAAATATTAAGTTGCATAGAAGTTTAAAAAATGAGTATAAGTTTAGAATTTACCTATTCAACCCTCGAGAGGAAATTCTAAACTATATTTGATTTAAGAGATGATCAAGGCATTCTTTGAACAATTTGAACCTTTTCAAGCCTACCTTTAATAAAACATTCCTAGTACCTTATTTTTTGAGCCTTTATATATATATATATATGTATATGTATCTCCTTTTCTTTGTTTTCAATTAACCACTTTAACAAGCCAAGCCTTTTCTTTCAATTATCCCTTTTATTGTTAATACCTAACCCAATATTGCTTATGAGTATGCACAAATCAAAAGAACAAATCTATACATTCGAAAGGAAAAAAGGCATAAGGAAATCAAGGATGTCAAAAAGAAACAGAAAGGCAAATGAGAAATAAAAGCCAAAATGGCTAAAGCCAAAAATATCAATAAAAAATGCTGAAATAAAAAGATGCCTCAACCCTCAAAAAGTTTCAAAGTTCTCAAATTCAATCAAAAGTCCACGAAATTTCAAAAAAGTAACCAAAAAGGGTTACGAGCCTAAAATTTTCATTTTCTCTACCTTAACCCAACCTTACATTACAAGCCTGAAAGATCTTTTAATATTGAGTCAAGTATGTAAGTCCAATATTAGTGGGGAAGAAATGAAAAAAACAAATATATACAATGTATTCTCTTTTTAAATTAATATGTGATGACATATGTTGCATACTTTTTCACTTAGATTGTATGTATAAATTAGTGATGGATTAATTTTACATGCATAAGACTTGTATGATATTGAAAGCTTACTTATTGAATAAGTTTCTTGTTAACTATGTTTGTAACTGTCTTTATACTATGCTATAGTGCATGATTGATGATTTGTAAAGTTTTATCTTTGTGTGCATTTGTTTTTATTATTAGTATAGTTAATTTGAGAGTTTTGCTTGAGGGCAAGCAAAATCTTAAATGTGGAGGTGTGATAGCAATGAAATATATAATGTTTTACAAATTTTTTTTTATGCACAAATTTTAGAATTTGATTGAATTTAGTACCTTTAATGTTTGTTTTCTTGATCTTTAGGTATAATGCACATGAGACATTAATTTTGTGCAAGATCATGTAATTTCCATACAAGATTAAGTTAATCCTAATCCTAATCATATTCAACCATGCAAGAATGAATAATAGCCAAATCCTAATGATATTACTCTTAAATTCACATGGAGAAAAGAATCCTAATGGCACTATAAATTTACATACATTCGGCTATTCCATTTACAACAAAACTCCTACATGCACTTGATAATTGACAAGTTTATTTAGATAAAAGAATCCTAAGTATATTTGGCCAAAAAGAGATTTAATTATAAAAAGATTCTTTTGTTTATCTTGCAAAAGTTTAAAATTAAGAAAGACACTTGTACAAGAGATAAGGTTATAGTTTCTATTCAAGAAAGATTTATCTCAAGAGAGTTTGAATCTAATGCAACCACTTCAAGAAGATTGCTTTTGGAATTCAAGTCTACCCAAAACTCCCATCAAGATTGCAAGATAATGAGATGGTCCCCCACATGTACGCCAAAGACCAATCAATAAACACCATTTGGGTAATACACTTAATATTTAAGACTCTTTGTTCGCCCATACTTCTTTAAGATCAAGATAAACTTTCATCATTAAAGAGTTTAAACTACAAAAAGACTTTGTAATCCTAATCTCCATCATAGCTGAACCTAATCCTATAAATAGAAGGCTCTTGTAACCTTAACACATTCCATTCTACATAACATCCCATTTATTCCCATTTTTCTCCCTCTTTCTATTTTCTTTCTTATTCGATTTTTACTTGTTTTCTTTGTAAATAGGCTAGGGTGATAGACTACCCTAAATATTTTCTAAAGCTTTTGTAGTTCTTAGTTAGGGTGACAAACTAACCCTAATTTGTTTTCATAGCTCTCCTTAATACAAGTTCTATCATTTTCTTACTTAAAGCTCTTTTTGTTTACTTTATATGCACACCATTCTTTACAAGTTTTCAATTCTTAGTTTTATGCTTTCTTACATTCGACCAATTTGTGATTTTACAAGCTTTCAGTTTTTTTTTTGTTTTCCTGTATAATTGACCTTCCTTTAGAGTTACCAAATGACAATTAGTTAGCTTAGCATTCAGTTATAACACTTTCAAAACTTTGCTTTCAATTACAATAAATCAACTTTTTGATCTATTTAAATATAAAGTTAGAAAAAAATCTCCTTTGGTACTTAGTTTTGCACCTAATACATAATCCTTGTGAAAACGATACTCTACTTACTCACTTTATTACTTGATGCGATCTATGTACTTATAAGCTATATAAAAAGCAACAGTCAACTGATAGTGGAGTTTTTTAACTCCACAAGTGAGGTTAAGATGATCACATATGTTACACTTCTTTTTTAAGTTAGTTTTTTTTTTTAAATATATATTAAGGAACATGTGCTACATATCTTAACCCTGTAAAATTAAAAAACCTCACTATCAATGTATTTGATAATTTCTCATCTAATTTTTATATTAAACCAAAATATCAAGTAAATAAAAATAATTAAAAATCAAATTGCATGTGTTCTTGACATCAATATTCAAACCTACACATGGCAATTCATGTATTTGTGACATGTTTATTTCATATCAAACATGTGTGAAACACAAAAATTATTGTTACAATTCATGTCAACACATCAAATATGAAAACACTTTTTTTTTTTGTTTTCATTAAACTTATATACAATTTCTATAAAAATTTTAAACTGTGTTGTTTTTATATTTTTTTTATATCTATTTCGTACTGTGTCATCATGTCATGCATAAAATTATCAAATCTACTCAAACCATCAATAATAAATGTAAATAGATAATTAATATATCTAAGAAGAAAAAATAATTACTCTTAAAAATGGTTTAATCAATGGTAAATGAAATGCTACTTATATAGTCCAAAAAGTAAAGGAAAACCATCAATCTTGAAAGAAATCAAAAGTTCACAAAAACTCTAACAAAAATGGATTAAAAGTGTATAAATATAAAAAGAGTCAAAAGTCAAGAACTTATATAATATAAAGCAACCAAAAATCTAAAAGATAATAACTTAAAAAAGGTTGAATTTTATGTAATATAGTTAAAAGATTTACGTTTCATGTGTAACTTTATTAACCAAACACTACCCAATTTAACATAGGATTTATTGCAAAAAATTTGTGTTTTATTATTTTCTTTACAAGTAAAAACAAATTTTTAAAAATAATTTAATAAATTAATCATACTTAAATTAAAAATTGTAAAAAAAAAAAAAAAACTCATTTTCTAGTTCACCTAATTATTATCAAATAATCATGTAAATATAATATGAATATATAATAAAAAGTTTCAAATAAAAACTTTAGAAGCATTTCTTGAAATGTCCATTTAACTCTAATATTTATTTTATTTCTATTAATATTTAAATGTTGTTATATGAAAAAAAATAAAAATTTAGTAAAACTCAATAAAATGATAAGTAAATATTAAAAAATTATAAATTATTATAATTAATATTTCTTCATCTTTTACAAAATATGTATTTTCTAATAACCAGCTACATAAACAAAAAACAAAAAAAGTAAATGTACTTTTATTATAACTTCTTGTTTAAATATAACATGTTTTGTAGAATCTTTAAAGGAAATAAAAAGAAATACTAATTTAAGTGTTATGTTGTTTACTATCAATTTAAAACTACTTGTAGTCAACGTTTTTTCTTTTATTTTTGTAATTAAAATGATGCAAAATTTAATTATAAAAAATTGAGTTATTTGCATGAATAACACATATTATTTAAGCTTTCATTTTGAATATTTTTATTTGAATAAAGGTCAACTATTTGCTTTCAAATATTTTAAAGTATAAACAATGTTAATAATAAATTTTTATGATAATAAAACATTTTCTTTTAGCATTATAAAAGTTTGTAATATAAAATTTAAAGATCTTCACATCTTAAAAATCGATCAAATTTTTATGTCCAATAAATGATTAAACGAAAAACTTTGTTAAAAATTATAATAAGTGAATCATTTTTCTCGTTTTTACATCAACATGGAATTTGGTAAAATACAATTAAAAAATCATTATCTTATATAATATACATTCTAATTTAATGTTATTTACAACATACCCCTGATGTTTCTAATAGAAATAACTTAGAAAAATACACATTATAAGTTTTCTCAATGAAATTATTAATTAATAATTAAGAAAATATATTAAACTAAAATCTAATTTTTATATAAAACTAAAATCTCGTAAATAAAGTAGTCGAAAGCCAGATCAAATACATTTTTTACATATAGCACTATTATATAATCAATAACAAATATAAATAATAAATTAATATATCTAACAAATAAATAAATTCAAGAAAACAAAAAAAAATTACAATTTAAAAATGCTGCATTCATGGTAAATGGAAGGCATCTCAAACATAACTAATATTTAATTATTACCAAATAAATGAATTTTATTATCAAAAAGTATGAAAACTAAAATTTTCTATTTTCATAGAACTTTGTTTGCTTTCATAAATTGATTAAAACCACTTGAAATATAATAATTAACACAAAAAAAAAAATAATAAAAAGGTAATGGTTAAATGCTCGATCTAAAATGTACTGTTTAGACATTTTTTCAATTAAAGATATCATCATTAATTTAATTCAATATAAGATTAAACAATTTCGAGTTAAACCAAAATAGTTTGCAGTGTAACACAAATTAAAATAGAGTGATAGCAGAAAAATAAAGACAAAATTGTCTTTTAAGCCAAAACACAATAATCATTTTCTTTCATTTTCTTATATTTTCTCTCATTTTCCTAGACTTTCTTGGTAATCAAACACTCAAAAAATAAGCAAGAAACCCAAGAGATTATCTTCCTTTCCAAACTTAACCCATCATTTTCTTTTTCTTTTCCCATGCTTTCTCAACATCCAAACACCTAGAAAATATATAAAAAAAAAAAAAACTCAAAATCCAAAAATAACATTATATTAATAATATAATCAATCCCCCAGAATCAATTTTTTTAAAAAAAAAAAACCAAACCAAAAAAAATTATTCAAAAAAAAAATCCTCTAAAAAAGGTAAAACTCCAAACAAAAAAAAATTCAAGCGTAAAAAAGACTAAACCTTTGTCAAATTTTAAACAAATAAAACTACTAAAAATAAAACAGAGAATAAGAAAACTCAAATTTGAAAAGGAAGCAAAAACCAACATTCTCTTTCCAATTGAATAAAACAATAAACTAAAATTACCTGAATGAACAACTACTTAATTAAGCCTTCAATACTTGCGATTATTATTGCAGGGAAAATTTTTGGACCTAAGAAAAACGAAAAGCGTCCATAAGCTACTATTTAAAAGATCAAAGATATTATCTTTCTTTTTTAAATTAATCTATTATTTTCCTTTCATTTTCTCACACTTCCTTAACATCCAAAAACCACAAAATATACCAAAGAAATGTGAGATTCAAACTTAAAAGGAGACTAAAAGTGGAAAAAAAAAAAAAAAGGAGAAGAGAAACAATTAAAACATGGTTTCAAAAACAAAGACAACTGCAAAAGTGAAGGAAATGCTTGAAGAACCATTTTTAAGATGATTTGGTTTTGAGTTTTTTTTTTTTTTTTAAATGTTTGCTGGTATTTGCTATTTTTTTGGTTAAAAGTTTTTGAAAGAATTAATATTTTTATTGATAAAAAAGAATTTAACAATTAATATTGGACTTTGACAACGCTTGCATTAAACTACCATTACGGTATCCTATTTTGAACCAACTTGAAAACATTTAATCTTAAATTGAATGAATAAAAGATGATATCCTTAATTAAGAAAACACTAAAACATTAGGTTCTAAATTGAACATTTAGCCAAAGGTAATAAAAAATAAAATCACAACAACATTTAAAAAAAAAAAAAAAGAGAGATTAAACTAACATAATATCCAAAGATACCTTCAATATAAAACTTGTAAAATAATAAGTGAGCAAATACTTTTTCTTTTCAATTAAATTAATGTATGAATTTACTTGCCTAATGTAATTCATATGAAAATTTATTGAATATAAAAATTTAAAAATTACAATAAAATAATAAAACAAACATTTATAAGGAATCGAGAAATAATATAAAAATTTTATTCCCTTGAATTTAATATTACAAAATTGTTTAAAGATGAAAAGAAAAGGAAAATTAAAAAGTTTAAGAGATTAAAACATAAATTAATAAGAAATAAAAAAAACTCTAATTTTTTTTTCATCTTTTCATTCATAAAAAAAAAAAAAAGGATTTTTAACAGTTTCATTAAAAAGATATCTTTATAAAAAATTTGTAAACGTAAAATCATAAAAATCACTTCTTCAAAATCAAAACAAAATAATAACACATAAAGTTTTTATGAAACCAAAAAATAAATTAAAATCTTTATCCTTTCTCACCTTTACACCAATAGAAAGGTAAAATATTAAAAATCACTCAAACAATCTTTAAAATAAAAACATAATAAAACATAAATTTTATAAAGAACCAAAAAATAAAATTTTAACTTTCTGACCTTTTCATCGATAAAAAATATTAAAATATTGATAACTAACTTTCGTAGAAAGGTAAAAATAATATAAAAAAGATTAAAACAAACAAATCCTTTGAACTAAAGAATGAAAATTTTTAAAAATATTAAAATAAATTTTAGACACCTCATTTTTTCGAGATCTTTTGAAACATTTTCGATTTTCGCAGAAAAATCAAAAAGAAAAAAAAAAGCAAAAGTTTTGGATAAAGTCTGAAAGATGATTCTCATGGAACTTTTTGTAAAAAGAAATTTTTTGATTTAGAATTCTTCTTGAATCGGGACTCCTCCTTTATTTAACCAACAATACTCAACAGAGGGAGGCAAGAGATGGGAGGAAAAAAAGCTGGAAATCAAAGAAAAAAATTTTTTGCAACAATAATTGTTAAGGTTTCAGGAACATTTTTTGTTTTTGTCTAGGTTTTCTAGACCAGAAACACAAGCAATACGATTCCGGCAATCAAACACACTTCGGCAATAATTAGAGGATGATACCTAACTTATTGTAACCCTCTTTCCCATAGCCTTCCCACGCTTGAGTTGGTTCCTTCATCGACAAACAAAAGGCCACCATAACATCCCCATACTTGAACCGACCAAAGTAGCAATCAACGTAGAGAACCAAGCATAATTATCCACAATACCCAAACCTGTCACAAAAACCCAATCACAACCGACAACCCACGAAACCAGCAGCCAACCCTCAATCATGCATAACCAAACCATTACACAAAAACAATTGGCAGGAGCAAACACAGGGAAATAAACATGAATCATATATAGAAGCACAAAAACAAGATTCGCCGCAAGAAACTCTGTGTAGTGTGATTTTAGTATAAGGTAGTGATCTTAGGGTTTTGATTTTTACTGGGTATAGTTGTTTTGGGGGGTTCAAATTCAAAGGAGAGGAAGACCTAAGGGCGGAGTATCACATATTGAAAGAAGAAGGTGATTCGGTGGCGAAACACAGCAGACAGGTTTGGTATTGTATTTTAGATCTAGGGTTTTCTAGGCTTGTTTTATTAAAACTAATAGGAAAAAGAGAAAAAGCGCTGACGAGGATTTCTGGTCAAAGTTGGAGTGATTCCAGCGGTGGTGACCAGCAGTTGATGGCGGGCAAGGTGAATTGGCAGCGGCCGTTGTTGGATTCTGTGTTTACGATGGCTGGCTTTTTGGAGGGAGAGGATTTAGAGAGAGAGGGAGCATGGGGAGAATGAAAAATGGCTAAATTGACGAAAAAGCATAAAAAAGTCTTTTATAGAAACCTAAAAACGAAAATGTTTTGATCGAACCGAGAAAAGCCAACCCACGAATCAACCCGCAAAGTGCTCCGACCCATTTTGCAACCCGGTCCAAGCGGCTATAGCTTTTGAGCAGTCAAAGTCGAGCCAAGTGGCCGATTTGAGCCGTTTCAAGCTGTTTCAAGAGTTTCGAGCTGTTTTTGAGCCATTGACTGCCCCTCGACCGGTGCTTTGTGTAATGTTTTGTTTTCATTTTACTATTATCATTTGTTTCTCTTGCTTATTTATTTAGTTTTTTTATCATTTATTTGTTTGAATTGAGATTTTTTTAGAAAACAAATAAAATTTTAAAAATGGGTTTTAAGATAAATCTTGTCAAGATATTAGAGAATTTTTTTGATTTGAAATTTAATTTTTGAAAATTTATTTTGAAATAAAATTTTACTGACATATGGAAGGATTTTATGTTTAATAATTTTTTAAAAATAGATTGATGAATTCATACCAACATATTAAAAAATTTTATAGGTTTTAAAATTTTTTTTTCTAAATTAGTTTAATTTAACCAAATTATTGAAAAATTTTATTATATTTTTAAAAATTAAAATCCTATCAATATATTGGAGAATTTTATTATAACTTTTTAAAAATAAAATTTTACAAAACTATTAAAAGATTTTATTGATTTGGAAAAAATAAATTTTGAAAATAAAATCCGACGATTAAACCTTTTCGTGACAATAATCTCTTTTACCACTCATAAAGTGAGAAATTATTTTTAAATTACTACAATAATGAGAAAATATTTTTAAATTTCTACCAAATTATTAGAGTAATTTAAAAAAAATTGATAGATAAATACTTAAGAAGATTTTTTAAAATATTTATTAGATTTAAAATAACACAAAATCAACTAGTACTGTTTCTTAGATGGTCGTCATGAGGTGTTAGAACATTTTTTATATGTATCCGTACTCTCAAACTTAGCCTGATTTTGTAAACTAATTTACTCTTTTAAAGAACCTAATTCAAGATTATGATATTTTTAAAAAGGGATATATTCAATCATGTGGTTAATCGTATGTAATAAATAAGATTAGTAATGACTTCTTGATTTGTGTCTAGTTTTTAACTGTTCAGACTTGTATGTTTTGACAGTTTGACAACTCCACTAGAGATTTTTTAGAGTCAAGCTAGTAATTGATTTTTTGTTATCTAAACTAAGGTGAGAGGGTGATCTAAAAGAGGGGTGAATTGGATTTCTGCAAATTCTTCCCAAACAAATGATTTTAATATAATTGAATGAAAATTAAAACAATTAACACTTTCGATGAAAATATAATGCAAACAATAACAATTAATGAACCTAAATCAAATATAAACAACAATAAATTGTAAAGAGATAAGGATAAAGAAATTAAACTCAATGATTTATAGAGGTTCGGTCTTTCTCTACAAGGCACCTACATCCTCTTTACTGGTTGTTCACACTAAGGCTTCAATCCACTAATTGAAGAAAAATTTTTACAAAATACAAACCTATCTTGTACTAAATGTCTATCTTTTTCTCAATGCTTAGATAGTAACCTCTACCTTTATAATATCTAGATAATACCTCATATCTTGCTTACAAGATAATCCCAATAATTTTTGCAAACTAAAATACCTCTTAACGTTGAGTGTTTGCCTAATGAAGTACAAAGAAAATGATGAATGAAACACAACAATATTTTGGATATAAGAAATACAAAGGATATTGAATTTAAGCTCTAAAAACTCTTGATTCTAAGAGAAAATGACAGTATAACTTGTTAGCACTTGCTCTCTTTCTTTATCAAACTTCTTGGTGTGTTGGAATGGCCAATATATAGAGAAAATGAAGAACTAGCCATGGAGGACGCTTGGAGTGAAGAAGTACCCGTTGAAAGCATGAAAAAGTAGTGTTAGAGCATTTTGGGCATGACCCGATTGATCCCTTCCATGAGGGGATGATTGGTTCGTGTTTTAAACCAATTTACCTTTGAAAATCATGACTTGATCGATCCCTTCCTTGAGGGAATCAATTGGTTCAGCTAGGGGATTGATCCTGTAACCCAAGGGATCAATCCTGTCAAGTTGTTATGTTATATCCTATTTTGCACTCCACTCACTAATTTGATCATATCTTAAATTATACAAATCCAAATCACAAATCGTTTGAAGGTTTAGAAACTAGACTTAAAGGTATTTCTATCCATTTAAAATTTATCACCAAATTCGTTGTGTACGAATTATAGTACATTTTCAAATCTACCCCTTGTGCAGTTTTTAGACAACTACAAAGTGGCTTGTAAAAATTCAAAATCTTTTCTTAGAAAATTTGGATTTTGATTTTGTTTGATCCATTAGAAAGTAGAAGCTTTCCAACCATATAAAATTCAAATATTAAAACTTTGTGAATTAATATAAAAAATTAAAACAATTTCAATGTTGGAAAACTTTGTTCTTGTAAAACAACTTTCTTAAGTTAATCTATTTCTCAAAATCAATATTATCAAAATTGTATTAAGTCCAAAATGAATAAGTTCACTTTAAAAACAACAATTGGACTTTCATTTAAGCTCATATAAATAATCTTTAAAGATAGATTTGGTTTGAGAAATATGAAAATAAAGAAAGGTTTGTTTACACTTTGAAAAACATATTATTTATTTAGTACCAAAATATAAAACTTAAGAACATGTACTAAATAAATCTTTTTCAAAATCTTAATCAAGCTTATTTAGCTTAATGTTTTGTCATTTCAAAATAAGAATCATTTCAAGGCTAACATAAGCCTTTATTTAATGACTCTAATGGTTTTAATTTATTTTCATTTACTATTTTTTTTTTATTTTTAGCATTAAATGTTCTCTAATACACACACCAACACATGTATATTCATAACATAAGCTCTATACCCAAACTTTTTCTCTCATAGGAAGGAGTAAGGTTACCTACACTTTTAAAGTTTTTTGCCTCCGTAGTGGCTAGCAAAATACTCCCATTCAAATTGAACAATTTCTATTTGTTGTGTATAATGGTTAATGATTAGAGTGCCTTACTAATCCACCATAGATAATAGTAAGAAATAATTTGAGAATCTTTAGTTTGGTTAAATAACCCGACCCTGCTTATAGAAAATTCTCAAAAAGCCAATCTTTAACTTAGAGCCGTGCTTACCTATTGTTTTGACTTTGATTAGCTCATATTTATGTTCTTGTTAAGAATTTTTTTTACTTTTAAAAAATGT
This sequence comes from Durio zibethinus, assembly GCF_047325235.1. Taxonomy (NCBI): domain Eukaryota; kingdom Viridiplantae; phylum Streptophyta; class Magnoliopsida; order Malvales; family Malvaceae; genus Durio; species Durio zibethinus. The sequence goes on from NC_143178.1 coordinate 13,441,364, forward strand.
GAGATTTTGAGTTGGGATGTACTTTTTTCTTGTGTTACATGATTTTGTTTCATATCTATTTTATCATGCATTACATACATACATTTGTGAAAACATTTTTCATCCATGTAAACATTTTTATGAAACCATGATTTCAATTCAATTCTCCATGCATAAAAGTATGTCAATGCATAATGGTCAATCAAGGGCAATCATGATTCTCCTTGGTCTTGTTTGGAAATGAATAGCTTTTAGTTTTGAGCATTGAGTATTACAATATGTTACCAATAATTGATAGGATTTGTAGATAATGAAAGTTTTTTTCTTTTTTCTATGGAGTTTAAGATTGTTTGACAACAAAAGCCCACATGATTTTTTTCCATTTAAAAAAAAAAACTTTTTTGTAACAATCTTTAAAGAGTTTGTGATTACTATTAAGAGTGAACATACCCATTTACTTCACTAATCATGTCTTGTTCTAATTTAGTTGGAACCATATCACTCAAAAGCCTAAATTCTTAAAAAGGCATGACTTTGAACACCTTGTTTTTGTCTAACCATGATTGAGTTTCAGAGTTAATGATCTTCATTAGGGCTATAAGCAATGAAAGAGATGATAGATTTGCAAAATCTTTTTAAAAATTATTTGTAAACTAGTACATAAGCCATTAACATTTTATATTTTTGTAATTAGATAAGTGTCATAACTATTCTAAACACATTATTACCCAAGTTCAAGCTCTTCAAATTCTTTCTTGGGCCATAATTATAGAAAAGCCATATTTTTTCATCATGACTTAGGCAACATCCATTTCCTATTTTATCCATTCCCCAAAGTTGTCATTTGCCCATATCTTTAAGGCAAATGTACCAAAAAGGCCAAATTACTTGATGTTTTCAATATATTTTTGTCTAACATATTGATTTGTATAAATTCATTTCCTTTTTCATTGAATAGAGATTACATGAACAACTGAAATGGACCTAAAAGTGAAAATTGTTATATTGGGAATTGGGACTTCTTTGATTAGCAAATTGAGATGAAAAAAGATGTCCATTTTGGGAATTGATACATTTTGAGAATTAGTTGCAAGAAAAAAAAAGATGAAAAGAAAAGAAAAAATTTCTCCTGAAAAATATTTTTCAATGGAAGTATCCATATTTGATATTATGAATGTCCATTTTTCATATTCCCTTCACAAAAAGAAATTATCCATTTAATATGCCTCTAAAGAAACCCAACCAAAGATCACCCTTCATACTAAGAGTAAGTTCAAATAAGCATCTCTTTAAGAAAATGTAGGATGTTAAGTTAAAAGCAAATAGAGAATACCTTATTCAAAGAGCAATTTAGTAGTAAATCGAGTTTTAAAAATTTTAAACTCATTTTGTCAAAAGTGGACATATGAAAAAGAAATGAAAAGAAAAAGAAAAAAAAATACATTTTTAAAAAGAACTTGTTTAAAACATTTTCAAAAAAAACAAACCATTTTCAAAGAGAACTTGTTTTTCATTTGTAATAAAAGAAGCATTGATATTTCCCTTCTTATTACATGACAATCTCTCCTAGTAACTAAAATCTTGATATGCCAAACCATCTTATCCATTTGGAAAGACCAAGTTATGATTCACTTCATTCATTCCAGGTTGTAATCACCAATTTTCAAAAGATGTTATCACATGTTTTAGAAAAGGAAAAGTGAATAATTAATTCATTTTTGTCTAGATGATGGAAAACAATTATGTGTGACAATTTTCTATTGTCATTCAATAAGTTTATGATGACAATATGAATATTTTAAAGAAATGAAAAGAGGGAAATGATTTTTATGATTATTCTGGGATAATTGTTGTTGTCACTCTTTTGGGAGTTTTTGAAAAACATTCAAATTTGAATTGTTGCATGCATGACAAATAGATGATTGCCCAAACCAATATAATAAAAGTGACCTTTATGGGGAAAAAAAGGTACTTTGTTTTGATCATGCATTTGCATAATTTAGTGAGTATCTAAATCACTATTTTGGATATTGCATTTGCAACATTATTTGAACCATGCATTTGCATCATTTTATGAGCATTTGAATTATTGTTTAGATTATTGCATTTGCATCATTACTTAGACATGCATTTGCATCATTTTACTAGCATTTGTGTCATTGTTAGAATCATGCATTTAAATCATTTAGTTAGAATCTAAATCTTGTTTAGAACAGTGAGTTTGTATCATTGTTTAGATTATACATTTGCATTATTTGGTGAGTATCTAAATCACTATTTGGATTATTGCATTCGCATCATTTGTAGGTATAGACACCTTATTTTGTTTGGGTATTTGAACATTATTAACCTCGAATTTGATATTAGGCTTCAATTTATAATTGGGATTTAGACCCAAAAATTAAAGGTTCCAAAATATTTTCATTTACTTTAGTTCTTTAGTTTATTTGATATTTTATTTTGATTTATTTTATTTGGTCAAAGTTTAAAGTCAAAATAAAAAGAACAAGAAAAAATCGTGATTGAATCATGAAAAGGGAATTAAAATCCAAATTTTTTATTTTTGCTTAGATTTAAAATTTAAGAATTAAATTTCTTTTGGAAATACTTAGGCTCTAATTCATTGAAGAAGGAAAGGGAATTTCAAAAATACTTAAATTTGAATCTTTACAAATTTAGTAGAATTACTTTTTCGAAATCAAAATAGGGTTTAATCCCTATAAAAAGATCAACAAACAAGCAATTACAAAGGCAATAAAAATGAGTAATCAGGAAATTACAAAGCAATAATCAAGCAGTCGAGCAATCATAGTGAGCAAAAGAAAAAAATTTTGGGTTATAATTTTATTTCGGGATTTGAGTTTTGTTTTTAATTTAGGAAATTTTTTCTAGTTTTCTTGTAGAAAGAATTTTAAGCTAATTTTTGGATTTTCTGATATTTTGGGGATTTTTCTAGATTTAGGTTGAATTTACGAGTTTTTGTGGTTGAATTTTTGAACTTTTCAATGACTAATTTGAATTTTTCGATCAAGTGTTTGATGGCTAAAAGGTTTCCCAATGATTGATTTTTGGGTTCTTAAAATTTTTTTTGGTTTATTGATTTTTTTAACTATTGGTTGAATATCCTGGCGTCACAATCTAGATTTTTTTGTTGAATTTGGGGATTTCTTGAAGTTTTTGGTAAATAGTTTTAGAGAGTAAAGAGAGAAAGAAAATAAGGAAAATTAAAAAAAATGGATAAAATAAAAAAAAAAACCTTAAATTTTACCACTTTATTTAAATAAGTGTATATACTTTTATTATACCAAAAAAAATCTCTAAATTTTAATTTGCACCCAAATAAACCTTTAACCTTTAATTTTCACCAAAATAAGTCCTTTACTTTTAATTGATATTTAAATAAACCCTTAATATAAATCAATCTTTTATTTGATATAAGGGTTTATTTGGATACAATCAAAGAATAAAAGTTTATTTAGGTATAATAAAAGTATATGAACTTATTTAAGAAAAGTCAAATAATTTAAGGGTTTTTTTAGTATTTTAGCCAAAAAAATCTTATTTTTGGCTTAAATACCTACACCAAACAATGTCATTTAGTTTTAAAAAAATCATTGATTTGCACCTCCACTTAAAAGGACTTGCGCATCGTTCAAGCCCTACACGACTTATACTGCAAGTATTTTTTTTTAGTGATTTTTTTTCTATTTTTTATTTTTTTGTCTTTTATTTTTTTTCCTTTTTTAATTTTTTTTATTCGCTTATTTTTATTTTGATTTAATTTGAAACAATGAAAAAAGAAAAAAAAGAAAAAAAGGAAAACTTTGGCATGAATTTTTATGCTATGAGTTATTTTTGCATGATTTATTTTATATATATTTGCATTATTTTTATTTTGGTATTATTGCATGATTTTATTATGATATTTTTATTATAATATTATTGTATGATTTTATTATGATTTTTTTGCATAATATTGTCTAATTTTTTATGATTTTTTTATAATATTTTTGTATGACATTATTTTGTAAAATAAATAAAAAGGAACAAAATTCTTTGTCATAAGATATTTAAAACCTACAATGGTGAAGCCTTTTTAAGTGGATACATTTCTTTCTTTAATACTTTTGAAGTGAAAAAAAAATTTTTTTTGGTAAAGCCTAAAGACTTTTTTTTCAATATTTAAATATCGAAATTAAAAAAAAATAAGTAATAAAAACCATTTTAATTAAGACTTAGACAAGATGACATAAGACTAATTTGGTATCAATTTTTGAATGTTGAGGAAGTGCTAAAACCTTCCTTACACATAACCAACTCTCAAACCTAGTTTTGTTGATGTAGACCAAAATCTACTCTTTTTAGGGTCCCTTAGTTAAGCTTAGGATGACTTTAAAATGGTATATTCATTTAGGTTGCCAATCACATCTAGATAATATATATATATATATATATATTGGCGGCAACCCCATACTTTTATGTCTAATGATTAAGTTCTCATACTTAAACATTATGATAGTTTAGCAACTATGCTTGGGACATTTGGAAAGTCAAATTAGTTGTTAGTCATAGGTTATCGTAAGCCTTGATTTTGATGGTTTTTTATTTTGCTTATTTATTTATTTTTTTTTATGCTTAATAAACCATTTGTTTATTTTTTGTATCTTTTGTATAGCATTTAATTAAGGCATGTGAGATTTGGATTCGTTATAAAATGTTAAAGGGTTTATTTGTTCCTTCATACACACTACATATGCATATTCATACATAAGTTCTAAACCCAAGCTTTATCCTTTATTAGGAGAGAGCGAATACCTAAAATATTATGAGCTGATAACCTCTATATAAGCTAGTGAAAGACTCCCACTCAAATTAAACTCTTTCTATTTAAGCCTATAATGGGTGAGGAATGGGGTACCTTACTAATCTATAATGAAAAATGATGTGAAGAGCAATTTAGGGGCCTTTAGATTGTCAAAACCCCTAAACCCAGCTTGTTAAGCCTCGCTATTCTTTTTGTTAAAAAAAACTTAAAATAGAACACATGAAGGGACTTTTATCTCTTGTAAAAAATGTTTTCTTTCTTTGTTTTTGTATACCTTGTATATATTAACACATTTTTTTAATTGTATATTTATGCATTTGCATCATCATAAAAGAATTTTTGTTAAATATTATTTTGCATTATACTCATTTATGCATATTCACTCTATTATTCTTAAAGAGAAACTTCTCTAAGGTGTTAGGATGATTTTACAAATTTTTGTTTTGCATGCATTCATAATATGGTGCCCTAATTGGGGTTATAAAGGTTTGACGATGCTTAATCTTCAAATAATCTAAAATGATGCAACACTCAGTATCAACCTAGAATTATGGTAGAAGAACAAGCTCTTTGCATCTAAAAGATGGAAAAAGGGGCAATTAGAACACATAGCTAAATTACTGAAAAATCTAAATAAAGGGAAAGTAGTGGTTGAAAATGTTGTTGTCCAAAATAAAATTGCTTATGATCCACTATACCTACCTGGTTTCAACCCATATCAAGCTTAAACATCTCAAAGGGCACATCAACAAATACTATTCACTAGAGGATATCCTTATTTGTATTCTACCATGTCTTCAGCAATGGCCTAAGCTCACTTTTAAAGAGATATCACTCTTATTCCTTATATGAAAGCATTTGATCCAACACAAGTTCTTAATTTAGATGACCTAAAAGAGTAAGAAAAGTTAAAAATGGATGCATCAAAAACCAAAGAAAACCTAGAATCTCAACAAAAAATGGATCTCATAGAGAAAAGGCTTCGAGCTATTAAGAGGATTTCAAGGTTTGATGGATGTTGTTGGACTGTGCCTAGTTTCTGATGTGGTGATTCCACCCAAATTCAAAGTGTCTGAATTTGAAAAATATGATGGAACCAAATATGTAATAACACATGTCACTGTGTACTATCACAAGATGGCTACACATACATTTGATGAAAAGTTGTTCATCTATGTTTTTTAAGATAGCCTCACTGGTTCTATCATAAGATGGTATGTCTAATTAGATAAAACTAGCATCCATTACCAAAAGGAATTAGTAATAGCATTCATCACACAATACGAATGGCTCCAAACCATCTATCTTTTCAAAACATGGAAAAAAAAATTACTAAGAGTTTTAAAAAATATTTCTAAAGTTGAAAGGATGTTGTTGCCCAAGTCCAACCATCACTCAATAAAAAAATAGATTATAGTTCTTTTTGTCAATAACATCAAAACTCTATATTATGAAAGAATGATTGGAAATGCTACTAAGAACTTTGCTAACATGGTGATTTTTCAAGAGATAATAGTAAATGCAAACAAGAATGGCAAGCTTGAAAATGGTGATATAACTAAGGCAAAGAAAGGTGCTACATTAAAGAAAATGAAGGAGATGCTTAAGTTGTAATTTATGAGAGGCATCAATTTGAAAGTTTTACCACACATTATTATCCCTCAATACACCAAGCCCATGTAGCAATAACCTATTATCCACATCAACCTATGCCTTAGTCGATTTTTTAGCCAACTTTTCATCCCTAAACATCCACATGTATGTTTAGCCCTACGACTACATCAGTTGCAAGACCAGTTTCAAGGCCTAATAACTAGCCAAATGGTCTAAAAAGACCTTGAAACAACCAAAACAAAGCCTATATTGATCCCATCCTTATTACATATATTGAGCTATTCCCAAAATTAGTTAAAATAACCTAGTATCACCAATTCATTTAAAACCTCTGAAGTCACCTTATCTCAAATAATATGATGCTAATTCCACATATGATTATCATAATAAGAACGTGGGCTAATCCATAAAAGGTTGCCTTACTAACAAGCACAAAGTGCAAATTTTGGTCAAAACTAGTTTGGTGAATTTCAATCGAAAAGCAAGGCTAATTATTACTAAAAACCATTTGCTTAAGCACACATGGGGCATAATTTTTAACAGGCTCTTATGACTATCTGTTACTTTAGGAATTTTAAAAAATAATGCAAGTCTTTATGAACATTTGAAAGTTCTTCTATGTGTTGGTCTTTTATATATCTTTCATCATTTTAGTAAAATGACAAATGCATTTTCAACGCATTTTCTTTTTGATTCCTTTGTTTTTATATATCCTTTCATATTCACCCATTCCCATATTCCAAATAAAGAATGTTTAGATAATCATAATAATAAATCATGATTCGATTTTGAAAGTATCATTCATTTGGTGACATTAATGATTTGAGATTCTTGATTTGTTAGGATCACTGAAGCTAAAAGAAAACAAATTTTATAAAATAAAGCTAGCATAAAGTTTCACTAATTAGAATACATAAGCAATGTAACATGTGGCCTTTTATGATGGTTTATTCACGAGCTTGTTTTTATTCAATAAATTTCTTTAATAAGAATATTCATGTTTGAAATGAGTAATGACCCTTTTTCTTTTACCTTTCACGCAAAGAATAAAATTATCTATTTGTCACCCCTTTAAGCCTATTATGATCTTAAAAAAACCCACCAAGGATTACCTTCCACACTAGGGGGCAAGTTTTGAAAAAAGACTTATTCTTAAAAAGAGAAAGTGAATGGTGAAGGTCTCGAATGATCTCAAGGGTATAGCCTTTGTGTTTGAATCCTTCTCGAAAAAGAAAATGATAAAAGAGTGCCAAAAAAAAAGATAAGATGAGGGATGAGGCAAAATGCCAAGGTACTTCACATAATGAGAAATAATCCTTTGATTTATAACCCTTTAAATAAGAATTTTAGACCTATTTTATTCATTTTTTCATAACTCCTTACCTTAGCCTCCATTACATACCTTAAAAGTCCATTTTGATCAAATGTGAAGACTCAAATTGAAAAATCATATATTGAACTAAAGCATGCTTGCGATGTTATTAAAAGACAATGAGATTGATTGGGATTTTAATGGAGATGTCAATGATGAATGAAAAGGAAAAGAAAAAAAAGTATAAGAAAAATGTGTAAAAACTTTTTTAAAAAGGAAAAAAAAAAGAAAAAGGCAAACTTAATCTAAAACCTAAAATGGTAGTTTAAGTAAAAAAGGAAGCTTTAGCTGAAAACTTGAAAAACAGCTTTAATGCATGAAAAGTAATATCATTTGAGGATCCTATGAAGTAGGGACAACATTTGGATTGATGAGCTCAAAATATTAAGAACACAAATGGAATGAGTTTTTGAAAAAGAATTTAAATTAATTTGTTTAGAATTATTCAAAATTTCATTATCTTAGATATTTTGAACCTTTCCAAACATTTATCTTGGTGATTTACTTTGAAATTATTCTTTTGCCTATTTGTTCGTTGTTGGACTTATTCTTATAATGAATATCTATTCTTTGATTTTTCTTGTCATTCACCATTTTTTGCTTTCCCATAATGAATCATGGAAGTGTCATGGATCACATTTTTCATAGAATTGGAATGATGATGAATGGATAAATGGTTGATGATGATATGAAAGATCCTAGTATTATTTTGATAAGATAGTTCAAAGTGATTAAGGCAGATTAAAGATGAAGTAAGAATGATGAAAGAAGCCTAAAAAAATATTGATCCCTAAGGCCTGTAAATGAAAGAAGAAACAATTTGGAGGTTCAAATTTTTTGATCAAATGATATTATAATATTATTACATGATTTTATTATGATATTTTTGCATGATATTTTATAATATTTTTTCATGATATTTTTATACTATTTTTGTATAAAATTATTTTGTAAATAAATAAAGGGAATAAATTCTTTGTCATAAGATATTTAATAAATCTAATAAAAAAAGACATTTTAAGAAAACAACGTATCTTTCTTGAATACTCTTAAGGTAAGAAAATTTTCTTTTTTGCTAAAACCTAAAAATTTGTTTCCAATATTTAAATATCAAAATTAAAGAAAGTAAGTACTAAACACCATTTTAATTAAGGCTTAGACAAGATGACATAAACTAATTTGGAACCAATTTTTGGGCTTTGAGGGAATGTTAAAACCTTTTTTACACATACTCCTGAACATATTTCTATTGATGTAGATAAAAGTCTATTCTTTTTAGGGTCCCTTAGTTAAGTTTAGAATAACCTTAAAAATGATAGATTCATTTAGGTGGCCAACCACACCTAGATAAAAAAAAAAGATTAAGGATGATTCCATATTTCTATATCTAATAATCGAGTTCTCAGACTTGGACATGATGATAGTTGGAAGCATTCGCACTTTTGTAGTATTCAGTTACAAGTATTTGCATTATTGCATTTGATAATTAAGATATGAATATTAAAAAAAATGAGAAGAATTATGGATTTTGGTCAAAGAATAGCTAAATGGACATTTGCATTTGTATTTTGATGGAAAGCATTTGCATTGGTAAAGAGACATTTACATTCATATCAATTTTTGATACAAGGCATTTTTATTGCATTTATCTATTTTATAAACTTTGAATATAAAAGAGAAAAGAGTTTGTCAAGGAGAAAAGGAAAACAAGAAGAGTTCTTCCAAATAAAGAGATAGAAATTTGTTGTGAATTTTTGACGTGATAAGATTTAAGCTAGTTTAGCTTGTATGTGATAAGATTTAAGCCCAACAAATTTGGCACATGAAAAGGAAATGTTATGGCTTTCATTTTAAAGTTGTGGAGTTTTGTAGGAGGAGTTTTTCAACGATAAGAATGATTTGTAAGACTTTAGGACATAATCTCTAAAAACCTTTGGGTATCAATTATGAATTTTAGAATTTTAGATATAAATCTCTAAATTTTTTCAAATGCAAACCTTTGAATTGTGGATGTAAACCACTAAAATTGTTTTAAATGCTAACTTTTGAATTTTATATGTGAATCTATAAAATTTTTTAAATACAAATCTTTGAATTTTAGTTGTGAATCTCCAAAATTTTTAAATGTAAATCTTTGAATTTTAGATGTGAATCTCTAAAATTTTTCAAATGTGAATCTTTGAATTTTAAATATACATGTTTAAAATTTATTTGCAAATTTTTGAACTCCTTTGCAATTTTTTGAACTTTTTTTTGAATTTTTGAAATTCTTTTGCAAATATTTGACTTCTTTTGCAAATTTTTGAACTTTTGCAAAATTTTGAACTTATTTGCAAATTTTTTATTTTTAATTGCAGAATTTGAATTTATTTGCAAATGTTTAAATTTCATTGCAAATCTTTTAATTTATTTATGAATTTTTGAATTTAAATTGCGAATATAAAAATATTTCAAATTGCAAATTTTGATATTCAAATTGTAAACCCTTGAATTTTCAGTTGTGAATCTTTAAAATTTTTGCTTATAGTTAATTTGTAAAATTTTATTTCAAATGAGAATCTTTGAATTTTTATTTTAAGTCAGAACTAGACATATTGGGTGCCTATGTATTTGCATAATTAATGTTTCATAAGAAATACATAAATAAGGGTAGTTGTATATACCCCATTTTGTTCAAGATCTTTTGAAACATTTTCGATTTTGAGTCTTAGGGATTGTGTTTGATCAATTTTCTTTTGTTTCTTATTTATTTTATGTCTTTGGTCTTTTTTCCATTTGTATTTATTTATCTATTTTGCTTTTATAGTTATTATATTTATTTTTAAAAGATCAAAAAATAAAAAAAATTTAAAAAGAAAAATAGTAAAGGCAAATTTTTCAAGAAAAATCTGAAAGATTATTTGGTTGGAAATTTTTGGAATAAGAAGTTATTTATTTAGAATTTTTCTTGAATTGGGACTTCCTTTTATTTAACCAATAATACTCAATAGAGGGAAGGGCGGAAAAAGTTGGAAATTACAAAAAAAAAATTGTAGCAAGAATTATTAAGTTCTCAAGAACAATTTTTTGTTTTTGTTCGGCTAAACCAAGAATGCAAGTAATATGATTCCAACAATCAAACACAATTCAACAATAATCAAAGGCAAAAACCAAGCCTACGAAAACCAACTTTTCCATAGCTTTCCCAAGCTTGAGCTAGCACCACCATCAATAGATAAAAGGCCAACAAAACATAACCATATACCTAAAATGACCAAAGCAACAATCAACCCAAAGAACCAAGCACACAATTATCCTTAATACCTAAACTTGTCATAGAAACCCAATCACAATTGAGAACCCATGAATCCAACAACCAACCCTCAATCATACAGAATCAAACCATTACATAAAACAATTAGCACAATCAAATCTAGGAAAATACACATGAATCCTATACAAAAGGACAAAAACAAGATTCATAATAAGAAACTTTCAATGTAGTATGTTTTTAACATGAGGTAGTTGTTTGAGGGATCAATTCAAATGAGAGAAGACCTAGGGGCAAACAATCACATAGTGGAAGAAAGAGGTGATTCATTGGTAGAATATAGAGAAAAAGGGTGTTGATAGGTTTAGGATTGGATTTTAGATCTAGGGTTTTCTACGTTTGTTTTGTTAAAACTAGTAGGAAAAAGGAAAAAAACAGACAACTAGGAAATCTTTAGTCAAATTTGGAATGTTTCAGCACTAGTGTCCAGCAACTGATAGCAACAATGACAAACTGACAAGCAATCGTCTCGAGATTCTAGTTTATAATGGCCAAATGTTTGGTGGGAGAGGATTTAGAGAGAGAAACACTACAAGGAATAGGTCTTTAGTGCGGTTTTTTTCATAAATGTCGCTAAATGATTTGTGGCATTTGTCATAAACATCGCTAAAAGTGTCAGTTATACTTGTGTTGAGGAAAATAGCAGCGTTTTTACGCACAAACGCCATAAAAAATAACAATGTTTTTGTCCACAAATGCCACTAATTTCATTACTTTAACATCATTTGTATGCAAAAATGCCACTAAATTTAGTAGCATTTTTTACTACAAATGCAACTAAATTTAATAGCATTTTTCACTACAAATGTCACTAAATTAGAAATTTGACTTTTTAAAATTTCTTTTAATATTTACTACTATAATTAAATAAAAAATTATTAAAAGAAATAAAAACAAATCTAAATTCATAAACTGAATATTATAAATAATATAATATCTAAACACATAATTTATTCCATATACATGTAATATAAAATTTAATACAATAGTACTCAAATTATTTTAGTACATTAACCAAAAATTTAATAAAATTTAAAATACTCCAATTATTAGAACCTTCACATGATAAACTGGCAAGCATGTGCCAAGAGACATCAAATCAAATGCATGCCCAGCCCCTTGCATTACAATCACCTGAAATGGAAACGATGGTTGTTGTAAGATAGTTACACATGATTGACTCACTAAACGGTATTGTTGGATTTTTGTAATTTGGATTAATATGTTTAATTTCCATGGTAAAAAAATGAAAATTAAGACATATGACATTTCAACAAAATACCGCAATGCTCATAACACAAGAAACATCTTCTGCACTCATTAGGGAACCTTTTGGTTATTTTAAGAAAATAAAGCATAGCATATGACACATAGTTTCTTACTGTACTTATACGATGGGAATATAATTGTTGGAGGAAAAGCATTAATACAAACATACCCTTCAATCAATCCCTCAAGTTGATCATTGTCCCGTAAATCCTTAATTGTTTTTGATATTGAGTGAATTCTGTGGATTGCAACTCTAATTCTTGAGTGCAAATCCTTGATAATAGCTCGAGTCTTGTCAATTTTACTTGAACCAGATCTCTACCCTTGACTTCAGCTGTCTCAAGCTTTTACACTTCGAGTCATACTCACTTCGGATTAACTCAGGCATATAGTCTATCCAATTTCGGTTTTGAACTCTAAGAACAGTTAATACCAAGTCAGCTGCTTGCTTCTATTATTGTCAAATTAAAATCCCACTTGTTCCATTCGGTGCAGCATCTTCATAAAAAAAAAAAAAGGTGGCAGCTTCTTATCCTTCATGGTAGCAAGTGAATGTCATCTTATGTATTCTTGGCCTTTATTCATCATGCCAACTTATGAGTAGGACTTTCAATTCAACTTGATGCAGCCACATAATTTCTTATACAGTCCTCATTCACATTAACTGGAATTTAAGAGTTCAATTCCAACTTGAACTATTTATGCATCAATTAATCTAGCCCTCGTACAAACGTAAATTAATTCCCATGCAAACTTCTTATCCCTTATCATGCCCCCTCCTCCTAGATTTAGAAATTCAAATTTAATTTGTAATGTCTCCACGTAGCAACTAAACTTCTATGCAGCCTTGATTTTGCCTCAATAAATATCCAGCAGCTTGCTTTGTCATGTAGCCCATAAAAAAACCCGAAACTTGCTTGGCTTTTATGGAACCGAAAACAGCTTGTAAACAGCCCATGAAAACCGCAACTTAAACCAACCTTTTCCTTCTTTTTCCTGCCTTATAAAATCAATAGTTCAAGTGTATTTATATGTCATCCAATGCAGCTCAAATTTGGCTCAAAATCAGCTTATTTAACAGCCTTGAAAGCTTGCAAAACAACCTTCGATTTTTGCCTGTTATGCGCCATAAACAAAAGTAGTTTTTTAATGAGATAAAGTCATACAGAACCAGGAGAATAAAATAGGACCATGTTTCTTTGGTGCTAGAATAGAGTAGAGCATAGCAAAGCAAAGCAAAGAGATTAGAATCAGATAGAAAATTTCAATGACCCGTTTGTTGTAACATATCGGTTCGGAGACTCAATCATTATATGTAAAAATTTAAAAATCATGAAAAACATGAGAGTCACAATCAATCTTTTTTAGGATGTGATTGGCCACCCAAAAATTTTATCTATTAATAAAATAATAAAACGAGTTTAAAGCTTTATTAAAAAAATAATTTTGATCTATGAAAATAGATTGAGTTTGAGAATCGGTTACGTGTGAAAAAAAATTAGCACATTTACAATACCCACAAAATTGGTATCAATTAATTATGCATTATTTGTAATTCTAGGTAAAAATGGTTTTTTATATGAAATTTAATTATAATTTCCTTTGCTCTTAAGAAATAAAATTAGTTTAAAAAAAATATTTATTTAGAAATATTATGAAAATCTTCAAATTAAAGAGATACTTTCAAAGTTTCTGACATAAAGGCAAAATTCAAAAATAGTTTTTCCAGTGAAGATTTATCATAACATTCCTTCTAAAATAGTAAAATAATACTCTTTGTAAATAATAATCATTGATGACTCTTCAACATCTAAACAGAGTATCAACAATTATATTTCACTAAATATTATTTTAATTTTATTTGTTCAAAACTAAAAAATTTTAAGAAAACCTTTTATGCAGTAAAAAAAATGAATAATATAATTAATATTAAACATCAACAAACATATATATGAATTATGAATGTACATATTATTCTAAAAAATGAGTTATATGCAAATAATGATAAATATGAATTTAAGAATTAGGTTTTTAAATATAAAAAAACCACTTCGACTCTTCATCATCTAGGTAGAGTTGGGTGTAACTTTTTATATTTAAAATCATGTCCTATTACTTTTATTATTTATTATTTTTAAATTTATTTTTTTAACAAAACAAATTTATTTTGAGTTGTAGAAATGAATGAAAATTCTTAATGAAATAAAATTTCCTAAATACCCTAACATCTAAGCAGCATTCGGAAATAAATTATTTCATAAAAAGTTTTCATACAAATTCTTAAAAATTTAAAACGAGTTTGGGGTTTTTGGTAGGTTTAGTTTAAACTTTAAGAAATTATGAACCTCTCTAAAAATCTCTAACATTTAAGCAAACTTTCGGAGTAAACTCATTTTTATAATTCTTCTGGAAATTAATAAAAAAATTTCATACATTTCTTTTTTTTTTTTGGTAAAATTTATTATTATTAATATTGCTCTTAATATTATTACTATTATATATATATATATATATATATTTTACATGAAACTAGTGTGCATAAAAAATAAATTGAATAAAAAATAATTTACATAATAAATTGCATGGAATTAAATTTAACATATAGATTCAAACCACACAAAACATAATATATAAAATTTATGCTTAACTTAAACTTAATAATATGAAGAAAGGAAAAAAAACATATAATATATAAAAGATAAATATACTACAACATTTATTAACCTATAAAGCCTAAGCTATAAAACATTTATGATGGAACGTTGAAATCATGTCATTTTTAAGCTTTCTTTACCATGTAGGAAAAAAGTATGAAAGTTTTAAGCTTTCTTCACGATGGAAACTTTTTTTATTATTATTAAGCTCATGTCATTTTCAAGCTTACTTTACCATGTAGGAAAAAATATGAAAGCTTTAAGCTTTCTTCACAATAAGACCTTTTTATTATTATTATTATTAAGCTTAAATTGAACTTAAAAAAAACATGAAAGAGATGAATTTATTAACCTATAAAGCCTAGGCTATGAAACATGAATGATGGAACATTGAAATCATGTCTTGTTTTGAGTTTTCTCTCCCTTTTGCATATGACTTAAAGAAAAATATGGGAGGTGAGGGCTCTGGAATTGTAGGCTAGCTTAAAATTTTTTCATAAGCTACCGTGTAAGAGAGGGAATAGGCTTAAAAGCTTTGTGGGTGGTGAAGTTTCAAAGCTCTATGGATAATAAAGCTAGTATACAACAATTCATGCCAATAAACTTAATAACATGAAGAAAGGAAAAAAACATATAATATATAAAAGATAAATATACTATAACATTTATTAACCTATAAAGCCTAAGTTATAAAACATCAATGATGGAACCTTGAAATCATGTCATTTTTAAGCTATCTTTATCATGTAGGAAAAAAGTATGAAAGTTTTAAGCTTTCTTCACGATGGAAACTTTTTTTTTTATTATTAAGCTCATGTCATTTTCAAGCTTTCTTTACCATGTAGGAAAAAGTATGAAAGCTTTAAGCTTTCTTCACGATAAGACCTTTTTTTTATTATTATTAAGCTTAAATTGAACTTAAAAAAAAACATGAAAGCGATAAATTTATTAACCTATAAAGCCTAGGTGATGAAACATGAATCATGGAACGTTGAAATCATGTCTTGTTTTGAGTTTTCTCTGCCTTTTGCATACAACCTAAAGAAAAATATGGGAGGTAAGGGCCTTGGAATTGTAGGCTAGCTTAAAATTTTTTCATAAGCTATCATGTAAGAAAGGGAAATAGGATTAAAAGCTTTGTGGGCGATGAAGTTTTAAAGCTCTATGGACAATAAAGCTAGTAGACAACAACTCATGCCAATAAATATCTAACAAACCTGAATATGGTAAAGCTCTAAGCTTTATGGTAGTTCCTTCCTTCCTTTTTTTTTTTTAGCCTTCTTATTGTTTTAAATGGCTTTTTCTTTTGGCTTCCTCTCTTCTTAAACTCAAAAAACTGGTCCTCTTTTTTTTCTTTTAGCATCTTTTTTTCTTGTAAAAAAGAAAGTCAATAAAATATCTTTAAAAGATTAAATATAAGCCTTTAGATCAAATCTCATCTAAGGGCCAAAATTTTTTCTTTTTTTTAAAGGAGCAAACTTTAACCACTAGATCAAAATTCAAAATGAGATCTATTGGTCCATATTATTCACTGAAATTTGATTTTTATAATCCCTAAACCAAATGAAAAAACTATTTTACCCTTAGTATAAAGTTTTTGGTATTTAGGCCATTTTCTTAGAAATCAATTTTCTTATGCTCATTTTTAGGATTTTAAAGTATCAAAAATCATGAAATATTATAAAATTGAGATATGAAAAGTTTCGTGAAAATCCAAGTTCGAGAAGGTCAAATTATGAAAATCTCTTAAGGGGTATTTTGGTAATTTCACACATCTTAAAGTACTGTTGTGATTTCAGATGCACCAAAAATCATGAAATATTATGAAATTGAGATCTAAAAGGTTTTGTGAAAATCTGAACTCAGGAAGGCTAGATTAGAAAATAACCCCAAAAGAGTAATTTCATAATTTCATACTTTCAGGGATACTGTTATGATTTCAAATGCACAACAAATCATGAAATATTATGAAATTGAGATTTGAAAAGTTTAATAAAAAAACTAACCTAAAAAAATTCAAATTATGAAAATCCTCCTAAAAGGCATTTTAGTAATTTTATACTTCCCCAAATGCAATACAAATTTTGTGCTTTAAAAAACATCAATTTTAACTTTAAACCACATTGATTCTAATTAGGTTGTGGATTTTGAGAATTAACCTAAGTTTTATCCATTTTGCCCAACTTTTGTACAAATTTGACTTTTTTTTAACTAATTTTAACTTTATTGATCAAGTTTGATCGAATTTGACTTGAGTTGACTTTGATGCGTAATCATTTCATTTATTCTTTATTTTTTATGCATCCACGTGAAAAGGTAGTCTCCATATAAATCTCATACAAAAGAGTTTGATAGCAACCCTATGGGTCTCCTTTTCCTTTGTTTATTATAGGCCTAATTACCGATGCATTTTATAGGCTCTTAAAGTGGGCTTTCTTATGAGCTTCAAATGAGCTTTGTTTAGGCTTATAATTAGGTCTCCAAATGGTTTACGTAATGATCATAAATTAATGGTTCCAACCCATGTTCGCAAATGGGTTTAGGTAAACCATATTAAAAAAATGTTTCAGACAAAATTCAGTGTCTACACCACTTTGATAGGCACAGAAAGAAGATAAAAAAAGTGTTGTTGATACCATTAACTGATTGATAAAATAGCAACAAAATAAGAAATAGACTACAAGACATATATATTTATATTTATATATATAATGGAAAGTGCAAATCCTAAAAAATCCTATAAATCTAAAAACAACTAAAAATAATAAATGTGGAGTTATGTCAGTGGAAATGTGCAACCGCAATCTAACCACCTGAACCCCTTTTTTGGCATTAGTTGCCTCACAATTTCAAAAATAGTAATTAACTTGTCTTCTTATCCTTTTCAGTTCAATTTTTAGAATCACTCAAATCAGCTTCATTTGGTATATAGAAATAGGTTAAAAAATTTTTTTTCTATTAATACCCATATGAAAACAAAGTCTAACTTAGCCACAAAAAAAGGAAAAAACATGCCTTTTTTTTTTCTTTACATGAATTGCAAGTATATGTCGTGAAACGAAATATGCACCCTTCCACCTCACCCTCACATGAAATTTGATCAAAAATTTCAAAACAAACATGAACCATATAAAATCATTGGATGAAAGACTAAGACCATTAATAAATCATCTTCATCATCCTGATAAGGATTTACTATTAGACAATTGATTACTAATTTTGGTTCAAAAAGTTAGGTATATCCCTTATGAGAAAATTTATTAATTTTTTTATAATACAACCAAAGATTTTTTCGAAACTTATATCTTAATTCAGGAACAACCTTAACAGGAATAATAATATCTTTCCATTTCAAAGAACCCTTAATCACAGAAGACTCCTAGTCGTTAGCTACCTACAAACAAAAGCCATGACAAAGGCCATATGATGGGAACAGAATATGTCATGAACAAAAGAATTCCAAGGATAGAGGAAACTTTCTAGCTTCCTAAGGATGAGTATAAAGAGAGGGGAAAGGGTACCATGAACTAGGAATCATAACAAAAATCATCAGAATAAATTTTCTAAATTCTAATTTTGGTTGAGAAAACAACCCACCTTATCCAATCAAGTATAAGTATTTGGTGGAAAGCAACAAAAACTTTAAAGAAGTAGGTCAATAAAATCAACCCACCTTATCCAATCAAGTACATAAATCAAATCAAATTATAAGTAAGAGCATCGAATGGGAGCCATAGGCGTGCACATATCAACTCCCATGCCAAAAAAGTGAAAACTTAGACTTTCTTAATCTTTATCATTTATCTAATTATCAGTAGTAGTAAAAATATATATCATCCATGTAGACACCCAATTGGGTCCGGCCCAGATCAATTGGGCCTGGCCCAAATGGGTAAGCCCAATTCAATTTTATCTTGTATTTTTTTTCTTTTCTTCTTCTTTTGTATTTTATGTATTGTATTATTTATTATTATTATTATGTATTAATATATGTATATATTTATTTATTTATTTTTTGTTAATATTTATGTGTATTTTATTATTTATGTATATATATTTTTTTTTATCTTTTTTATTTTATTCATTTTTGTATTTTTACTTATCTAATTATATATCTGATATATTTTTTTTTATTATTTTATTTATCCTATAATATCTGTTGATTTATCTTCTCTAATTATCTAGTTTTTTTTTATTTTGATTTTTATTTTGGAGGGCTAGGATTGAAAGTTGAAGAATCCCACTGGGAGTGGGAATTCAATCAGAAGAGTCCAGACTGGATTCAAAGATTGAATTCCCGTCCAAAGGGGAATTGGGATTGATCAGAAACTCCTGATCAATCCCTATATAAAGCACCTCCTGGAACAGAATGAAAACAGACAGAAAAAGTAAGCAAAGCTACTGATTTGAGAGAAAAGGAGGCGTATAGGAAGCTAGGAAAAGTTTAGGAGTGTTTTGGGAGTGAGAAAAAATTTTTAGAAATTTTTGGCGAAAAAATTTTTCTGGAAATTTCTGGGAAATTTCCAGATTCCGATGAAAATTCCGGTGAAAATTGAATTTTCCGACGAAAATTCTGACGAACATTGAAGTTTCTGGCAACCTGCCCAGTTTCCGACGAAGAATCCCAGAAACCGGCGATCTTCCGGCCAACTTCCGACGAAATTTCTAGATTCCGGTGACATTTTCCAGAATCCAGCACCGGTGTTCTTCAGTCTTTAGAGAGAAGGGAGAGAAAAAGGGAAAAAGAGAGAGAGAGGGAGAAGCGTTCTGCCGAAAAAATGAAAGGGATTACCTTTTATACCCTCCCAAAACGATGTCGTTTTGGCCTTAAGTAACCAGAGGATCCGCGCGTTTTGCCGAACCCGACCCGACCCGAACGTCGACCCGATTCTGACCCGCGCGTGCCTGCCCCCTCCGAGCCGAGCCACGCCAAGCCGCCAAGCCGCTCCCCCCAAGCCGTTTTCTCTTCCTTGAGCCGAGCCGAGCCGAGCCGCGATCCGAGCCGCTCCAGGTTTTTTTTTTTTTTTCTTTCTTTCTTTGTTTATTTGTTTACTTTATTTTTTATTTATTAGATTAGATTTATGTAATATTCTTCTTATTTATTTTTATTTATTTTTTATTATTTTATTTTCTTTAAATAAAAATAAAAAATTCCAAAAAAAAATATTTTTAGGGAAAAGTTGAAAGTATCAATTTTCCTTAGAAATAAATTTCCAAAAAATATTTTTGGGGAAAAGTTGAAAGTATCAATTTTCCTCAGAAATAAATTTCAAAAAAAACTATTTTTAGGGAAAAGTTGAAAGTATCAATTTTCCTCAGAAATAAATTTCAAAAAAAAAATATTTTTAGGGAAAAGTTGAAAGTATCAATTTTCCTTAGAAATAAATTTCCAAAAAATATTTTTGGGGAAAAGTTGAAAGTATCAATTTTCCTCAGAAATAAATTTAAAAAAATATATTTTTAAGGAAAAGTTGAAAGTATCAATTTTCCTTAAAAGAAAAATAAATTTCCAAAAAAAATATTTTTGGGGAAAAGTTGAAAGTATCAATTTTCCTTAAAAATCAAAATTTCAAAAAAAATATTTTTGGGGAAAAGTTGAAAGTATCAATTTTCCTTAGAAATAAATTTTCAAAAAAAAGGGTTTTTGAGGAAAAGTTGAAAGTATCAATTTTCCTTGAAAATCGAAATTTCCAAAAAATATTTTTAGTGAAAAGTTGAAAGTATCAATTTTCCCTACAAAAAAAAAAATCATTCTTTCCTTCCTTTCTATCTTAATTTTGATTTTGTTTTTTTTTCTTTAAATAATCCGACGACGGAGCCTTTGCAAGTGAAACAATAGTTTTTCTTGCATATTCTTGAGGTGAGGAAATTTTTTCAATTTTTTGCTAAAAGTATTAGAGTCAATTGAGAAAAATTTTCAATAATTAATTACTTGGTGAAATTTTAAGGCTTTTGGATAACACAAATTTAAACTGGTACCATCTTTTGATGGGCGTTGTGAGGGTGCTATAACCTTCCTCACACGTAACCGAACTCCCGAACCCTGTTCTGGTTAGCAGACCTGAACCTATTCTTCTAGGGACCCTTAAACTTAGGTGTTCCCTAAAAGGATAGATTCCATAGGTGGCCAATCGCACCTAGATAAAAAAGATTGGTGGCGACTCCCTAAAAGTCAATGTCTAGCGATAGATCCCCGGATCTAGACGTTACGACAGCTTGGTGACTCCGCTGGGGAACTTGAGAGTCAGGCCAGCAAATAATTTGTGTTATCCAAAAGCCTAATAAAATTGAACCTTTTTGTATATATATGTATTATTGTTTATTCATGTTTATTTACTTTGTTAATTATGTCATTCATATGCATGTGCATAACATGAGCTCTACACCCGAGCTCCGTCCCTCTGGGAGGGAGTAAAGTACCTATTGCTTTCGTGAGGTTTAATGCCTTCGCAGTGGCTAGCGAAATACTCCCACTCAAATTGAACATTTTCTGCTTGTAGCCTGTAATGGGTGAGGATTAGGGTGCCTTACTAGTCTGTGATGGACAGGGATGTAAGGAACAATTTGAGGACCTTTAGACTCTGACCTTAAAACCGCATGTAGTGAACTTTAAGAGTGCCTACACCTAAGATAGAGCTCTTTCTACCCAATGATAGATATACCCTAAAATTAGGACACAAAAAAGGTGTTTATCTAATCATTTTGATTGCTTAACTTTGTGTATTATTTTTATCATATGTAACATTATGCATCAACATCACTTACGTTTCATCCACGGAACTAACTATGTTGTTTGTCTGATTGTATGCATCTGTATTCTTTTCATGATCATGTTTCAACACAATCATTTGCATTCATTTCATACTAGATTTCATTCAAAAAATGTACATTTCATTTGTGTATCAAAGCATCATACATAAGGTACAGCATAATATTTCTAATCATAAGTATGGTACTCAAGGTCCAAGGATAGCTTCATCTAGCGAAAACCTTGCTCATCCATACAACACAAGATCCATAGCAAGGCAAATGGAGGAGGAAAGTTCTCATAGATTTGAAAAGCTAGAAAAAGCTCAGGAGAAGATTGAAAATGAACTTAGCAAAATTCTAGAGGCTCTCAATAATATGAATAAAGGAAAAGGAGTTGAAGGAAGTACAAGCCAGCAAGAAGTGGCTGACCTATTGTACCCTCCAGGTTTTGGCCCACCTCAAGCCCAGTCTGTCCAAGAGGTCCTACCACAACATTTTGCATATCCAACATGTCCTGGAATGCCATCAGCTTTCTACCCAGGGCAGTATAATTGCTATATAAATCATGTCTTCACTGAAAAGGCAGCAGAACCAATTCTTGATCTAGAAGAGAAGGAGAAGGAAAAGATGAGAGTAGAGGCTGAAGAAAGTTCCAAGATTAGCATGCTAGAGCAGAGGTTACGGGCTGTAGAAGGATTTAGCTTTTATGGGTCAGTTGATGCTGCTGGGCTCTGCCTAGTTTCTGATGTGGTTATCCCCTATAAATTCAAAGTACCGAAATTTGAAAAATATGACGGTATAAAGTGCCCTAAAACCCACATCACCATGTATTGCAGGAAGATGACAGCTCATGCACATGATGAAAAACTCTTGATGCATGTCTTCCAGGATAGTCTTACTGGTTCTGCTGCCAGGTGGTATGTTCAGTTGGATAGAACCCACATTCGCTCCTGGAGCGATATGGCTCATGATTTCATCAGCCAATATCGACACATTATCGATTTGGCTCCTGATCGTTTATCTTTACAAAATTTAGAGAAAAAGTCAAATGAGTCTTTTAAAGAGTATGCCCAGAGGTGGAGGGATATTGCTTCTCAAGTACAACCTTCTTTGACTGAGAAAAAAACTACAGTGTTATTTGTCAGTACTTTGAAGCCTTCCTATTATGAAAAGATGATAGGGAATGCAACAAAGAATTTTGCTGACATGGTAATCTCTGGAGAAATTATTGAAAGTGCCATAAAAAATGGCAAGTTGAGAGGAGGAGAAACCAAGAAGACATCAGAAAAGAAAGAAGCTGAAACTCAAGCTGTGAGCTTTGATAGACAACAATTCAGGGGTTATCAACCCTATCCATCCCAAGGTTACTCTTCATACTATCCTGCTGTGAATAATGCCTCATCCTACCCATACCAGCTAGCTCCACAACCATCTTATTCATCCAATTATCGCCTTAACATTCAAGCTCCTGTAAGAACCCAAATTCGTCCTACTCACCCAGCAAGTGGCTCACGAGAACAACGGACTACTCGAGAAAAACCTGTATTTGATCAAATCCCTATGACTTATACAGAGTTATATCGAGAACTCTATAATAGCCACTTGATTACCCCCAGCCATGTGGAACCACTTAAACCACCCTATCCAAAGTGGTATGATCCTACAGCCCGTTAAAAATTGCACTGCTTTAAAGTATAAGGTGCAACGGTTGATCAATGATGGAATGGTAAGTTTTGATCAAGGAAAAGCAACAGCACCTAATGTTAGTGTACTGAGCGAAAGTCAAGAACAGGAAGGATCCGAAGATTCACAATGAATTGAGGGGCAAGATGTCAATGGAGATAAGGCTGGTTGAAGGTTTCTTCTGTCATTTTGGGATTTCTTTTCAAACAATGTTAGATTTTTTTTTTGCAATATGACTTTATTTGTTATCATTTTAATAAAGGCAAGTCAATGCATTTCATTACATTTTTCTCTTTCACTTGACCATTTATTCCATGCCTTGTTACCTTCCATAACTTCACATTCCCATTCTTAAATTTCAGATGATGAATATTTAGACAATGATAACAATAATTCTGGGATTTAATTTTGAGAACTCATCCACGTCAATGTGAGGAGATGATTTGAGCAAAAAGTAAGCTGTTACTGAAGGTGAAATAGATATATCTTGAAGATGTGCAATCTTTTATACAAGTTCATGAGCTTTGTGCAATAGATGATGTTCAAGAAAGGTATTCACAATTGAGATGAAAAATTGCCATCTTTCTTTTACCATTTGAAAAACCATTTATTGTTACCCCTTTGAGCTTATCATTTTTTTTTTTAAGAACCCCAACCAAGGATCACCCTCTACACTAGAGGATAAATTTTGAAAAAAAAAAAAAAAAAACACCACAAAAGGTCTCAAAAATGGAAAGAGAAAGAAAAGCAAAAGAAAAATAAAAGCCACACATGACTTGGGGCAAAGTAATGAGAATCCTTTGTGTGAGGAAAGAAAAAAGTAGTGAAACGATGTGGGGCAAAATGCCAAGCTGCATCAAATGATCCTTCGGTCTTGAACCTTTTTAATACATGTTTTGAGCCTATTATATCCATTTTTTTATGACCCTTCACCTTGGCCTACGTTACAACCTTGAAAAGTCCATTTGGATCAAGTGTGAATACCCAACTTGAATGATCATAGGTTGAGCAAAGACATGCTCATGATGAAGCAATGGAATCATGCTACATGAAAAATATCAACACTGGATGAAAAATGAGAAAAGAAAAAAAAAGAAAAAAAAAGGGGAAAAAATGAGAAAATGAAAAAATGAAAAAAGAGATCCAAATTGAAAACCTGAAAGGGTGATTTTGGTACCAAAAAAAAAAAAAAGATCCAGGTCAAATGGCTCACATGAATGGAAGATCAAAGACATCTAAAGATCCCTCAAAGACTGGGGCAAAGTTCGCCAAGCTCAAGTTGACTTCAACAGTAAATGGAATGAGTTTTTGAAAAAAAATCCTAGATTAAAGTTGAAAATTGTCTGAATATTCATCATTTGGACATACCATTCACCCCAATGACATGTATCCAATTTATTTCGTTTCCCATTTGTTTTGTACCAAAACAGATCTTCATTATTTATCTTTACCATAATTCACCTTGTGTTCTCTTATCATTACACCCCTAGAATGAATTGAGAAAATGCTTGATTGCATTGTATTTGTCAGGATTTGAAATGATAATGAATGAATGAATATGTGCTTAAAAGAGTCTTGCATTCATTTGAAAAGAAATCTAAGATGATGGTGGAGACAAAATGAAGAAATGGTAGAAACCTAGAGGAGATGATTTAGAAGGATATATGATGTGATCAAATGAAGAAATGGGGCAGTGATACAATCAAGTGATGAGTACGAGGATGAATTGGTCGATATGACTTGCAAGTTGTGATTGAATGATGAAGACAAAATCTGTTTTGGAAAGGTTAATGCTGAGACACCTATGAGTAATGACCCAGTGATGGTGGATGAAACTTGTTTTGAAATTTGTTAGTGCTGAGAAATTCATTGAATGATGGTCAAGTGATGATCGATTGATGAAGCTTATTCCAAAGTATTGAAAAACAGAACAAGGAAGAATCTGAATGAAAGAAATAATTAAGAGCTACACTGGTTCAATCTTAAGAGAATAGTGCCATTGAATCTTTGAGGAATCAAAGGGCTTGATGCCTAAGAAAAGAGCTTGAGAAACTTGAGTACCATACATTGAACAGGAATTAATTGGCCAACATTTGCATAGCATGCATTGAAATTCATATGCATTTGCATAGCATACACTACTTTCAGGAAAGTATAGTGTACAAATTCAAGAAGCAGGGGTGTTCCAACATCCCACATGAAAAAGACAGATATGAAAAGACTTTGCAAGTTTGAGAAGAAACTTGTCAAGTAAGTTCCTAATCCTTGAAATAGGATGTCTCTTGGTATCAGGGTTGATTTATAAGACCTTTAGGCATAATCTCCTGAAATCCCTTCAAACACAACTTTCAACTCCTTCGGACATGAATGTCTAGGAGTATTTACTTTTCCAAAGTCGTGGTACCTCTGTTTAGAGGAACAATTTACTTTTCAAAGTTCGTTACTTTTCAAAGTTCGTTGCCTCTGTTTAGAGGAGCAATTTACTTTCCAAAGTCGTGGTGCCTCTGTTTAGAGGAGCAATTTACTTTTCCAAAGTCGTGGTACCTCTGTTTAGAGGAGCAATTTAATTTTCAAAGTTCGTTGCCTCTGTTTAGAGGAGCAATTTACTTTTCCAAAGTCGTGGTGCCTCTGTTTAGAGGAGCAATTTACTTTTCAAAGTTCGTTGCCTCTGTTTAGAGGAGCAATTTACTTTCCAAAGTCGTGGTGCCTCTGTTTAGAGGAGCAATTTACTTTTTCAAAGTCGTGGTTCCTCTGTTTAGAGGAGCAATTTAGTTTTCCAAAGTCTTGGTGCCTCTGTTTAGAGGAGCAATTTACTTTTCCAAGTTCGTTGCCTCTGTTTAGAGGAGCAATTTACTTTCCAAAGTCGTGGTACCTCTGTTTAGAGGAGCAATTTACTTTTCAAAAGTCGTGGTGCCTCTGTTTAGAGGAGCTTTGGTAAAAAAAAAAAAAACAAAAAAAACAAAAAAACAAAAAAACAAAAAAAACAAAAAAAAAATAAAAAAACCAAAAAATGTTGAGTTGAGTCTTGATTGGGTGTCTACGTCTTTGCGCAATTTTTGTTTCACAGAAAATGTGCAAAGAGGGGCAACTGTAGACACCCAATTGGGTCCGGCCCAGATCAATTGGGCCTGGCCCAAATGGGTAAGCCCAATTCAATTTTATCTTGTATTTTTTTTTCTTTTCTTCTTCTTTTGTATTTTATGTATTGTATTATTTATTATTATTATTATGTATTAATATATGTATATATTTATTTATTTATTTTTTGTTAATATTTATGTGTATTTTATTATTTATGTATATATATATTTTTATCTTTTTTATTTTATTCATTTTTGTATTTTTACTTATCTAATTATATATCTGATATATTTTTTTATTATTATTTTATTTATCCTATAATATCTGTTGATTTATCTTCTCTAATTATCTAGTTTTTTTTTATTTTGATTTTTATTTTGGAGGGCTAGGATTGAAAGTTGAAGAATCCTACTGGGAGTGGGAATTCAATCAGAAGAGTCCAGACTGGATTCAAAGATTGAATTCCCGTCCAAAGGGGAATTGGGATTGATCAGAAACTCCTGATCAATCCCTATATAAAGCACCTCCTGGAACAGAATGAAAACAGACAAAAAAAGTAAGCAAAGCTACTGATTTGAGAGAAAAGGAGGCGTATAGGAAGCTAGGAAAAGTTTAGGAGTGTTCTGGGAGTGAGAAAAAATTTTTAGAAATTTTTGGCGAAAAATTTTTCTGGAAATTTCTAGGAAATTTCCAGATTCAGACGAAAATTCTGGCGAAAATTGAATTTTTCGACGACAATTCCGGCGAACATTGAAGTTTTCGGCAACCTGCCCAGTTTCCAGTGAAGAATCCCAGAAACCGACGATTTTCCGACCAACTTCCGGTGAAATTTCCAGATTCCGACGACATTTTCCAAAATCCGGCACCGGTGTTCTTCAGTCTTTAGAGAGAAGGGAGAGAAAAAGGGAAGAAGAGAGAGAGAGAGGGAGGAGCGTTCTGCCGAAAAAACGAAGGGGATTGCCTTTTATACCCTCCCAAAACGACGTCGTTTTGGCCTTAAGTAACCAGAGGATCCGCGCGTTTTGCCGAACCCGACCCGACCCGAGCGTCGACCCGATTCTGACCCGCGCGTGCCTGCCCCCTCCGAGCCGCGCCAAGCCGCTCCCCTCGAGCCGTTTTCTCTTCCTTGAGCCGAGCCGAGCCGAGCCGCGATCCGAGCCGCTCCAGGTTTTTTTTTTTTTTTTTCTTTCTTTAAATTTTTTTTATTTCTTTGTTTATTTGTTTACTTTATTTTTTATTTATTAGATTAGGTTTATGTAATATTCTTCTTATTTATTTTTATTTATTTTTTATTATTTTATTTTCTTTAAATAAAAATAAAAAATTCCAAAAAAAATATATTTTTAGGGAAAAGTTGAAAGTATCAATTTTCCTTAGAAATAAATTTCCAAAAAATATTTTTGGGGAAAAGTTGAAAGTATCAATTTTCCTCAGAAATAAATTTCAAAAAAAAATATTTTTAGGGAAAAGTTGAAAGTATCAATTTTTCTGAGAAATAAATTTCAAAAAAAAAATATTTTTAGGGAAAAGTTGAAAGTATCAATTTTCCTTAGAAATAAATTTCCAAAAAATATTTTTGGGGAAAAGTTGGAAGTATCAATTTTCCTTAAAAGAAAAATAAATTTTCAAAAAAAATATTTTTGGGGAAAAGTTGAAAGTATCAATTTTCCTTAAAAATCAAAATTTCAAAAAAAATATTTTTGGGGAAAAGTTGAAAGTATCAATTTTCCTTAGAAATAAATTTTCAAAAAAAAGGTTTTTTGAGGAAAAGTTGAAAGTATCAATTTTCCTTGAAAATCGAAATTTTCAAAAAATATTTTTAGGGAAAAGTTGAAAGTATCAATTTTTCCTACAAAAAAAAATCATTCTTTCCTTCCTTTCTATCTTAATTTTGATTTTGTTTTTTTTTCTTTAAATAATCCGACGACGGAGCCTCTGCAAGTGAAACAATAGTTTTTCTTGCATACTTTTGAGGTGAGGAAATTTTCTCAATTTTCTGCTAAAAGTATTAGAGTCAATTGAGAAAAATTTTCAATAATTAATTACTTGGTGAAATTTTAAGGCTTTTGGATAACACAAATTTAAGCTGGTACCATCTTTTGATGGGCGTTGTGAGGGTGCTATAACCTTCCTCACACGTAACCGAACTCCCGAACCCTGTTCTAGTTAGCAGACCTGAACCTATTCTTCTAGGGACCCTTAAACTTAGGTGTTCCTTAAAAGGACAGATTCCATAGGTGGCCAATCGCACCTAGATAAAAAAGATTGGTGGCGACTCCCTAAAAGTCAATGTCTAGCGATAGATCCCCGGATCTAGACGTTATGACAATCCATATTGGACAATAGTAAAGGACTAAAGAGAGATGGAAAGCAAGATTTGCTGTGACCACCTATTGATACAAAATCTTAAGAAAGATTGCATACTATTAAAAAAGATTGAAATCACAAGGAATGATGAGTTTTGAGCTAAAAACTAATTCAAGAGTTTTAATAATACAAATTTGTTTAATAACTCAAAAGTGTAATAAAGAAGGTATCCCTTAAAAGACAATAAGTTCTTCTTACACTTGCATGCAACCTATTCAACCGATTTGATTCCTTTTTTTTTGTATTTAAACTGATTTGATTCACTACCCATTGGGATATAAAGACAAATTAAAAGAAGAAAATAAAAAATAAATAAAAGCCATAATTTTAGGAGCAACATTAAAAATGAATATAAAAATTACAAGAAAATTACAAAGACATGAAAATTACAAGGACATTAAAATTTTAAGAACAGTGGTAGAAAATCTAAAACCATCACATCTATTTCATGGTAGAAAATTAGCAAAAATTTTAAAAAAAAAATCTTACATTTAAACCTAAAAACTAAAGAAGGAGAATGAGAGACTTTACTGGAAAAGGAAACAAGCAAAGAAAGAGAGGAAATCGAGCTTGAATCCATCGATGAAGAAAGGAAACTAAATGAGAAATAAAACCACCAGAGAAGGAAACCCAATAGCAAAGCCACCAACGAAGAAAAAAACTAAATGAAAGAGTCATCATCGAAGAAGGAAACCCAACGGCAAAGCCACTAATGAAAAAAGAAACTGAACGGAGAAAGAGGGTATAAAGTACTGTTTTTGGGTTTATAAGTATTTGGTTGACTGTTTGTGGTAAACAAAAAGGGGACCTAATGGATTTTAGGGGGGAAATCCAAAATTAAATAAATTATTAAATTTAATTAACGGCATTTTAGTATTTAAATGCCATTAAAGGTTCATAAATAATGTATTTAATGGCAAAACGCCACTAAATGATTAAAAATATATATTTTAATTGATTTTGAAAATTATTTTGTGGTGTTTATAAACATAAACACCGCTACATGTCAATGATTAGTGATGTTTTTGGTAGAAACGCTGCTATTTGCAAATTTAGTGGTATTTGAGTTAAAATTGCCGTTACCTTTTCAAAAACACAAAACTTAATGGCATTTAATAGTGAAACGTCGTTCAATAATTGCCATTATTTACCCTTTTTCTAGTATTGAAAGAAGGGTAAAGAGAGAATGAAAATGATAAGGCAAGCTTAGCTAAATGAACTTAATCACAAATCGAATGTAGTGAAACTGAGCTAAAGCAAGTTAGATCTACAAGATTACTATAAAATTCAACTAAAAAATTAAAGAAAACACTGAAAAATCAAGCTCACTGAACTTAATCACAAACTGAGTGCAGTGAAAAACAAAATAAAGTAATTAACAAAAAATAATCCAAAAAAATTGAAAATCATGGAATTGGAGGCGAGTAATTGAATCTAACAAGTAAACATATGAGTTAACAAGAGAAAAATGAGAAAAGATTAGACCAATCACCTAGCTAGGAAATATGAGCCCTCAAGTGCTATCACTCACTTGATCTTCAATTTTGTAGCTAAATCTTAACTGAGCATTTCCTGATTTTTGTAGAATTTTTTGAAACTAATTTGGATATGAAAATTTCCAAATTTATAGAAGTATGAATTAAGAGTTCATAAAAAAAATTTTGGATCAAAACTCATAAGAATTAAAGGAGATCTTATGCAAAAACCAAAACTGACTCAGATGAAGATTTAGCCAAATAGATATGAGTAACCAACAAAATTGCTTGAAATTGAACAAAAAAATCTTAAAGAAATTGAACTATTATTAATTGAATCTTAAATTGCATGTAAAATAAAAGTTAGAAAAAGTAAATTTTACTAGAAAATTAAAGTGATTTTCTCCCAAACAGGCTTTTAAAAGAACAATAAGGAAACTGTTTGGAAAGAAAATGCAACAAGAAAGTAAATGCAAGAAAATAAAAAGCTGAAAAAAGAGGAAAAAAATCTCTCAATTGGTTAGCCATCCCTCTTATTTATGGCCAAGGATGATATGTTCTAACCAATCAAATTACAGAAAAATGCCACCTAAGATATCATATGTTCTAGAACTTTCCATGTTATCCAAGCTTTGTTTCATAAGCTTGCTACTTTTCTTCTCTTGCTTCACTTCACTTCAAGCTATCTTCCTTTCACTACAAAGGTTTTGGTTTTTAGCAACATTTTTTTTACCATTTAGTGGCGTTTATTAACGCCACTATAAGGTTTTGGCGTTTGCAAAAAAATGCCATACAAAATGCCACCTATACACGTATCACGATAAATAACGGTATTTTTGAAAAAATACCTCGATATTAGCAGCGTTTATATCTGAAGCACTGCTATTTGAGCGACATTTATATCTTTGAGACGTTGCTACTTTAAAGGTGTTTGAATTTGAAAACTACTCAATGTTAGCGACGTTTGTATCTTTTAGTCATCGCTATTTCAGTGACATTTTTATGAGAAAAATGCCGTTGCATTGATGGCATTTGTAATAAAAAAATGCTACTACTTTAGAAGCATTTGAATCTGAAAATACCTCAATATTTATGGCATTTGTATCTTTTAGGCGCCGCTAATTCAGTGACGTTGTTATGACAAAAACGTCGTTGCTTTAGTGGCATTTCTATAAAAAAATGCCACCTAACTAGTGGCGTTTGCTGGAAATAACGCCACTACTTATAGTGGCATTTTATGCTACAAACGTCACTAAATTATTCATTTAGAGGCATTACCCAACGTAAACGCCGTCATTAAGTAAAAATGTATTTTTTAAAAAATTTCTTATAATAAATTTTATTTTCAATAAAGAGTTTAAATTCAGAAACTGAAATTAATATTAACTTCATTCACGTTTAAATATATATCTAATTAATACAAAGTTTAATAATTAGTATAATAACATTCAAATATTGTAAATACATTAACCAAATAAAAAATTAAAATGTATGAAATGGATGACTACATGCATTTTGCTGGCTGCCAATTGATGAAGAAAATTTTCCACCTTAGCCACTGGCGTGCTTAACAAC
This sequence comes from Durio zibethinus, assembly GCF_047325235.1. Lineage (NCBI taxonomy): Eukaryota > Viridiplantae > Streptophyta > Magnoliopsida > Malvales > Malvaceae > Durio > Durio zibethinus. The sequence goes on from NC_143178.1 coordinate 13,473,318, forward strand.
CTATTGAATAATACCATTCAATTTTTAACACTTCATTATATGCTTATTTTTTATTTTAAAAATTTTAATATTTAATAAATATAATACCTGAGTTGATAGAGCACCAAGATTATTTCCTGAAAATTGTTGTTGCATAAAATTCATAAGATGATCGAATCGATCATGCAATTGTTGAAATTTTACATGCTCTAGCTTCATTCTAGCACGTTCTTCTTCAATTTTGGCACGCTCCTATTCTCTTTCTGCTTCCATTTGCTGAAAACATTGTTGCATAGTTTGGAACTCCCTTCTCAATATTGAAATATCTTGCGAATACTGACTTGTTGAGACTGTAAATTACGGAGAGTTATGTCCATAGTAGGCAAATGGTGTTGGACCCAATCCAAGGCCTCAGACTCGTCCATGCCTTTCTTTTCCAGCAACTTATATGAGTATCTGATTTTCCATTTCTTGCATGTTGAGAGAACTTTTAGATGCTACTTCAATCTCAGCAGCCATTTTCTCTTTCGCTTTCTCTTGTGAATTTGTCATTTACAACTATCAAGTTTAATGATTAATTGATTATATGTTAAAAAGAGTTAATTTTACTTTATGTTAAAATAGATATACAAATTACCATAATTTCTTGTGTTTCGACATTCATGTAAAATCTATCTTTTTTTGTGTATGTTATGTGAAAAAGTTTCACACGTCCAATTATATCGCCCATCTCATTCTCCTATACAAAAACATATGTTATTTGATATGATACATATCAACCGTAACTTATTTATACATATCAATCCTGTCAATCAAGTATTAAAATTTTGAATAACTTTAATCTCCTTTATTTATATTTTGGCCATGTAACAACACAATAGTCTTAAATATACGCAAAGAATAAAAGCATTTTGGGTTTTCACAAATATCGATCATGGAAACCAAATTCAATTATTTTCTTTCGGTTTAATATGAAAGATTAAAGCCATTCAATATGTTGAAAGGCATCCAAAATTTATTTGTATATTTGCTTTTTATATGTAAAAATATTCCCAAATAGACATAACTGATAACTTTTTCTCTTATATCAACCATAGAAACCAAGTTCGATCAATCGGACAAGCTTAATATAAAGTATTGAAGCTATCAAAAGTGTTAAAATACAACAATAATAACAACCAGATAACAAAGGCATAAATATACGTAAACAGTAACTTTCATACATATCATCTGTGTAACTAAGTTTAAAACTTTTGATAAGTTTAATATCATGTATTGAAACAATCAAATCTATTAAAATAGAACAATAAATTTAACAGCATAAAAAGTTCATTCATTGGAATAAGTTAATTATCATAAACTTATGATTTCTTTTTGCTTTCTTGCAAAACTTTTTGATCCACTTGTGTGGCTATGTTTTTATTACTTTCTGCTACCAATCCCAATCTGTTTTCTTTCCTGTCATAAAAAATAATTGCATATATGATAGAAATACAAATATTACCAACTGAAACCATCAAACACTTTCATCATTTAATTATATTATACAAAGTTATAAACTAGTACCTCTCATTTTCTTGAGAACCAAAATCTAACCAGTTGTTCATATTGCCACCTAATCACATTATGGGGTAGATTTTGCATCATCGCTTGTACAGTAGTATTTCGATCGAAATACTTATTCTTCAAACTATGCTTATAATCTTTCCATTTCTTTCCTAGTGACTTAAGCACAAATAAAGTTTGTATTTCAAGTACAAATCTTGATTGTAATAATACAATAAAAAAATTTTGAATAAGTATGCAAAATGTAAAATAAAAATTTTGAATATATCTAATTAATTATACTAATACCTCTATAAAGTTTAACGCATCGACCTTAACTTTTTTTGGAATATTATGTGATGTTTCATAATGAATAGGCAATTTCATTCCATTACGGGCTAGCATGCTTAGAAATCTAGCCAATAGTTGAGCCTCTTTACCAATTGGTTGCCTATCAGAGTTTGCAGACACTACAATATGCTCGTTAGGAGGTAGTGCAAACAATTCCTTCAAAGTTGTCCGGCCTATGGTATTTCATTGACCATTATTATCAATTGCAACAAATATAAAATATATTTGTAAAATCGTAATCTTTTATCATTATACTCGAATTCTAAAATTAGAGTATATCATACCTGCATTAAAATTTAAAGCATAATCAATTGATGGGGTACTATCTAAACCTGGACCTTTCGTATTGTCAGATCCAATATCAGTTAAAGGGTTAGAAGTGATGGAGTTAGATCCGACAGTATGTTCATTTGCCTCCAAAAGATTCAGTCTATAGCCAATATCTACAGGTGCCGCAGATGGTTCTGAACTAATATCTTTGATATGTTTTTCTTTCAACCTACTTCTCCACATTGTAGCTTACCTATATCATAAAAGTGAATATAAAAAAAATGTTAGTTCATAAGATATATAAAAGACGTTTTCAATTTAAGAAATCAAAACCTATGATATATAAAGAACATATCGATTTAATTAAATCAAAATATAATGTATGATTTAGAAGACAATAATTATACAATAACGAATATAACATTATTTACATACTATTATTTACTACATTACGTCTTAAACACTCGAATTACAAATTATAGGTGCACGAAATCATGGTTCGTAAATGTCTTCAGTAACATTTTTATGGACCCACTGAGTGTAGGTACTAGAGATATTCTCATCCAAGTTTTGTTCAGCAAAAGGATAACATTCAATTCCATGTTCAACATCATCTTTGGTATCTAACCTCATATTAAATAAGTCTTTAGCTGTGTTTCGAAGAATAACAAACTAACCCAATTCTTTCAGATCTTCAAAGTAAAATACTTGTGTTGACTTGAGATGAAAATACATAAGGTTCATCGATGAGTTGTTGTCCAGAGTGAATTAATCGAGAAAAATTCACAAGTATAAATCCATACTGATCTTTCTTAAGATCCCTCGCACTATTCACATATGCCCAATCACACTGAAATAAGACAACTTTTCATTTTCTATAATAATCCAACTCAATGATGTCATTAATAATGCCATAATAGTCAATATTTCCCTTTAAAGGGTTTGTGTCCCTAGCACTAGCATAGCTAGTAGTTGATGAAGTCACAACAACTCTTGAATTTTGTGTACTTCTAAATCTCTCACGGGATTTTATGTGAAATCTAAATCCATTAATGATGAAACCTTTGTATCGTTTCACAATCTGGTTCAGACCGTGTGAAAGACACTTCACCTCTTCACTAACAAGCCTTCCACTCCAAACCTATAAAAGTGGAATAAATATATATGTTATTAATGTTATTTTTACTGTAAGTATTCTGTGTAGATAAAAAATAATGGGAAGTACGACATTACTTACAGTTGCTCCTAACCATTCATAAAAGTTTTCAGCGAACAACTTATCAACCTTTCGAGGGTTTGATTGTCGATAATGTGTAGGATCTCTCAAATTATTTCTATACTCACTATAAAGCATCATGATAAAGTATTAACACTAAAAGAAAAAACACAATAAATTATGCCTAATGTAATGAATAATTTCCTTGCTAAACAATTTACGTGTGAAACGATTCAATTGAGTCATGATGAAAAAGAACATATCAATTTGCTTGTGCCCAAGATTTATCATTTAACTCTACCAATTCAGCTTTGCCTATGGGTTGTCCAAAACTTTGAAAAAGATAATTGTAGGCCGAGTTTGTATGCTGCATGCCAACATTTCTCGAAGGTCTATTAAATCTCGTTTCAACATCTTTCAAATAACGAGAACAAAATGTCATACACTTTTTTGCTAAATATCCTTCAGCAATAGAACCTTTCGGATAGTGTTTATTACGACAATAAGACTTTAAGCTCCCCAAAAACCTATAGCATAAAATGTTAGTCATATGTTATTTTAAGTAGATTGGCTTGATAATCAATAAAAATGTAATCAATCTATTAACAAATAATACCTTTCAATAGGATACATCCATCGATAATAAACTAGCCCACTGACCTTTGCTTCATATGGAAGGTGGATAACCAAATGCATCATAATAGTAAAGAAGTTTGAAGGGAAGATATTCTCTAAATGGCATAAAGTAATCGCGGCTCGATCTTGAAATTTGTCAAGTTCTTCCATATTCATACATTTCTGACATAGAGATTTAAATATGTTACTCAATTCAATTACCACAAAAGTCACTTGCTTTGACATTGATGAGCATAAAGCAATTAGAAGTAAGTCTTACATCAAAATGTGATAATCATGTGACTTCAATGAAGAAAGTTCTCACTCCTTCATATTTACACATCTTATATATTTGACGTATAGCCATCCAAAACTTTGACATTTTTTAAAACCTTGCAAAACACATCTTTTTCAGCTTTAGAAATCTCAAAACAAGTAGCAGGCAATCGATATTTGCCATTAGAAAGCAACATCGGATGAAGGTCTGGGTGAATCCCCATATCAACTAGGTCAAGTCATCTTTGGATCTTCTATTCACATTGAGAATTGTCTCGATAAAATTTTTACAAACATTCTTCTCTATGTGCATCAAATCAAGGTTATGGCATAATAAATTATATTTCCAATAAGGCAACTCAAAAAATATACTTCTTTTTTCCATAACTCATACTCATTGGGGTCATCTACTTCATCGTCCTCTTCATCACTTTGAACATCAAGATCACCAACTTCTGTATGACTATCACCAACTTGTGTAATACGAGGCTAGACACCTTCAAAGATGTCTCTCACTCTTTTTCTTGATAGAGTCATTTTTTCATATATGAAATTGATATCTTTTAACTTTGACAAGATATTAGACCCACTAATGTGTAAAGACGATCTCCTCAACTTTTTAGTTCTATCAAAGAGATGTTTTTGGAATCTAAATCGATGATTATCATTTAACCATCGATGATGTCCCATATAACAGAACTTCCTACCATTATGTAACCACGTCAAACATGTCTGTGTAGCACAACATGGACAAGCATAACGACCTTTTGTACTCCAACCAGATAAATTCACATAAGCAAAAAAATCATTGATAGTTTATATTAAAGTAGCACGTATATTGAAGTTCTCTACTTTTGATGCATCATAGGTTTTAACTCCCTCTCATAATTACTTTAACTCTTTAATAAGAAGTTGTAAGTAGGTGTCTATATCATTACCCAAACCTTTTTCTTTGGGAATTATCATAGATAATATAAATGACTGTTGCTTCATAGCAATCCATGGTGGCAAATTATAAGGAATCAATACAATTGGCCAAGTACTATAACAAGTACTCATCATTTGAAATGGGTTGAATCCATCAGATGCCAGTCCAAGCATAACATTTTAAGGATCAGACGCAAAATCTGAAAATCTAGAATGAAATGACTTTCATGCCAAAGAATCTGTAGGATGCCTCAATGATCCATTATCCATTTGCTTCTCATGATGCCACCTATTGAATATACAATTTTGGAAGACATGTAGAGTCGTTGAAGTCTGGTATTAATGGAAAATAGCATAAAACCTTAATAGGCTTTTTTTTGACACATGCCTCATCACCATCATCATTCAACTTTCATCGAGGTTTTTTGTCGATCCAACAAGAAATACCACACAAATGACAAGATTCTTGATTTTTTCTATCCCCCAAAAACAACATGCAATCATTGGGACAACTATGAATTTTCTCATATTCGAGACCTAAATCCTTGGTCATCTTTTTTGATTCCTTACAAGATTTAAGGATTCTTGCAAAATGAAACATTTCTTTCATAAACTTTAATAATAAAGTCAGAGAGTTTTTCATCCATCCACATAAGCATTTTAAGTGAAAAAGATGAACACAGAAAGATAACCTTGAATGCTTCTATCCCTCAAAAAGTTTTTCATTCATTTCTTCAAGTAACCTATAAAACTTTGATGTTTTTCTTCTGGGTTGTTGGTCACGTACACCTATCCCAGGTTCACCAAATTCATGCATTTCAACATTAGACTGATTAAAACCTTCATTTTAGGGAGAAAGATTATGAAAATTTTGGTTATGAATGTTAAAAGCATCTCATAACATGCCTTTAATATCATCTGCTATAAAAGGAATCATGTTGGTGATGGAGAGCCTTTAATGTTAAAAAAACTATAGTGGAAGACCTTGACAGTACAAACTCTCCATGAAAATATCAATTAACATATCCTGATAGAAATCCAATACAAATTAAATGCTCATAAACAATTTTATGCATTTGCCACTCGAGATTAGCACATTTCACATATGGGCATGATATCATATTATCTTCACTTGTATTTTCAAATGCAAAATTAAGAAAATTTTCCAGTCCATCTATGTACTCTTAACTTAATCTTGACTTTTGCATCCAATCTTATCCATTTATTAGTTGCTACATTATCAGACCAAATGTATATAAAAAATTAATATGAAAACAAACATGTACAATTGCATAGTTTGCTATGTTTTAAACAAAAGATAATAACAAGACCAGTACTTACACAAAATGAGAACTCCTTGTTGTGAAGTAATTTATCAGCTACCAGATATTATGATTGTTAAAACCCTACTGCTAATGTAGATAGTACCCAAGAGTATTTGTACTTGGGGTTGACATAAGGTGAAATAAAGTGGATTTTGTAGAATTTTTTTTCACCAAAAAGAAAATTGTGAATTGCAAAAGATAAAGGAATAGTCAAATGAAGTAGAAGCTAAAGTCAATAAGTTATGAATAGTCGAAATAGGGTTCTAAAAGATAATTCTCGAATACTAAAAGCAGAAGGAAAGGGAAAGTAAATTGTACTTGGTCTGGAAAGAGAAATAGTATAATAATGAAGATGAAGCTTGAAGTTGGTGATTGGATCCACTAAGTTTAGGAAGATTTTTATTGGATAGGATTATGAAAGGTGTTTACTAACAAAAAACATCAACAATAATTCCCTCTTAAATATTTTTTGAATATATTATAGGCACCTTGAATATATCGTCATACAAATTCTAACACTGTTATTGAAGGCATATATCCAAGAAAGACGCATTTAATAATTTTTATCACAGTTTGTAGTTAATTACTGAAGGTGGTTGTAAAAAACAATGCCTTCAATAATTTTCCTAAAAATTTTTTTTTAGATTATTAAAGGTGTCTTTTATTATGAGACGCCTTCAATATACCATGATGGTAATAGAAGGCATTTATTAGAAAAAGCACCTTCAATATACCTTTAAACTTAGAAATCCATTACTGAAGGTCTTTGTTAATAACAAACGCCTTTAAAATTTTCTCACTTAATATTTTAGGAATTATTAAAGGCATTTTCTACTGTAAAATACTTTCATATACCTCCACACAAATTGTAATACTGTTATTGAAGGTGTATATTTAAAATAGACGCCTTTAATAATTCCTATCATAGTTTGTATATAAATACTGAAGGCAATTTCAGAAAACAACGCCTTTAACAATTTCCCTAAAAAAATTTTTCTAGATTATTAAAGGCATCTTTTATTATAAAACGCCTTCAATATACCACGATGATAAGGGAAAGCGTTTATTAGAAAATGCGCCTTCAATATACCTTTAAATTTAGTAATCCATTACTGAAGGTGTTTGTTAATAACAGACGCCTTCAAAATTTTCCCACTAAATATTTTGGGAATTATTAAAGGCGTCTTCTATTGTAAAATGCCTTCATATACCATCACACAAATTGTAACACTGCTATTGACGGCATATATTTAATATAGATGCCTTTAACAATTTCTATCACAGTTTGTATATAATTACTAAAGGCAGTTACAGATAACAACGCCTTCAATAATTTTGCAAAAAAAAATTTTCTGATTATTAAAGGCATCTTTAATTATAAAACGCCTTCAATAATTTGTTATAAACTTTGAAAATCCATAATTATTGAAGGCGATTTTTTAGTGAAAATGCCTTTTATAATTTTTTAGAATTAGAAAAGACATTTTTTTTTATAAAATACGCCTTTAATATGTTGGTTGGACAATTTTAAAGGCTTATAATTAAATGTGTTTTTTTTTTTTTGTAAAAAACACCTTCAATAATCTTCAATAAAATTTTTTCATTAAAAATTTTGAGAATTATTAAAGGCATTTTCTATTGTAAAATGCCTTTTATATACCGCCACACAAATTCTAACATTATTATTAAAGGCGTATATCCAAGAAATATGCCTTTAATAATTCCTATCATAGTTTGTAGATAATTACTGAAGGCAGTTGCAAAAAACAATGCCTTCAATAATTTCCCTCAAAAAATTTTCCCAGATTGTTAAAGGCATATTTTATTATAAATTACCTTCAATAATTTGTTATAAACATTGGAAATCCATAATTATTGAAGGTGATTTTTTATTGAAAATGCCTTTTATAATTTTTATGAATTAGAAAAGGCATTTTTTTATAAGAAACGCCTTTAATAAGTTCGTTGGATAATTTTAAAGGCTTATAATTAGAGGCGTTGTTTTTGTAAAAAACACCTTCAATAATCTCCAATAAAAATTTCAAGTGATTATTGAAGGCGTTGTTCCATGGAAATGCCTTTAATAATTAATTTTATATTCATTTCCCTGCCTTAAACATAATAATTTATAGAGCGTTGGCAGACAGAACGATTAAAAGCTGTGTTATTCAACCAAACAAACCAAACCCTTAAACACATTTCTAGCAGACCATTGCTTTCTTTCTCCCATTCCTCACTATCGACCTTCAACAAATCACCACTATGAACGTCTATTTTAATCGGTAAGTTTTTTTTTTTTAGTTTACTATATTATTTACGGCTTCAATAGAGAATTTTTGTTTTTTCAGCTCCTTAATATTGACATATACGTTTATATATTTTCATTAATATCACCATCAGCATAGTCATCCAAGATTCTATTCATATTGCAAGTATGCTATTTCTATATAGTACACATTAAATATTATGGTTTGCTGAACCTTGTTGACTGATATTGTATTATCGAATGGTATTGTATGATATTAGGGGTTTGAATAATATTTCATGTTAATGGTTTGCTAAACCTTGTTGTCTGATATTGTTTTGCTAAATGGGTTTGAATAGGGACTGAATGGTATTTCTGAGTGGTTTGCTAAAGGGTGTGTATGAGCACATTGCTGAATGGTGTGCTAAATGATATTTCTGTACATGGTATGGTATTGGTTGTATTAAATTAAGTACAATGATCAATTTAGAAGGTCATATTATGTAATTCGTATAATTATGATCAATATTGCAAGTAATATAGACTCCGAACAACATCATTCTCCTTCTAATGAACATGTAGAAGAAAGAAGTGTAGGCTAAAAAAGAAAGGGAAAAGGCCTAAATAAAGAAATCAAAGTGACTGACACAAAAATTCATGTTGATTTCAATCAAAGTGGGCAGCCTGTGTTGGAAAGAGCTGCCAAGATGGCTACTCATATTAGAGCCATCATCCGTCGGAGGATTTCAATTACGTACACCGATTGGCGATAAGTTCCTGATGATCTAAAAGATGAGATATGGCAGTCCGTTGTGGTATGTTTATTCAACTATTTCATAAAATTTGTTATATGATCATTTAATTAAAATTCAATGTGTTGATACTATTTGTGTTAACTTATTTAGGAACGGTTCGACATCCCAATTGAGTATAAAAAAATTATGTTGTAATCTACTAGGAAAGCTTTCAGAGACTTTAAAAGCAGATTGACAACCCAATGTATTTTACTGTTGGTTGGTGAAGATGATGTTTTGGCTGTTCCACCTGCGGCATATGCAGATGTCATAAGTGTTAAAGATTGGACAAATTTTGTACAACATCGACTTTCAGAAGATTTCTCGATACGCAAACCCATTGCCAAATTAGTCCAAGTTTATAAGTCTTTATGCAATATAGCCTTTGATCTTCATATGTGATTGACGTAATTTCTTGATTTTGTAGAAAATCAAAGAACAACATCGGGACATTCGAGCCAAACAGCAATATCACCATCGAATGTAAGAAAAGGATATACAACTATGAAATATGAGCTTGTATGTATTCATACACTTGTTTTGTACTCATTAATGGATATTTATGAACATTCATTTCATACATTATGATTCTTTTATTGCGAAAATTTAATAGGAATCGGTGAGCTCAAACACAAAAGTTTCCAGATGAGATGTTTGGAAACAAGGACATCTACGGAAGGATGGATCCTTTGCAGGTGAAGCAACCGAGGAAATGGCAAAAAAAATTGTATGTATAACTGTTATTTTGATATAATGTATGATTGGTAGTGTGGTTGTATGCATGAATGTATACTAGTTTGTGTAGATTTGTTCTAACAACTTAACTTATTATTGTCTTTTAAGATGATTATGCTACCAAAGTAAAATCTGGTGAACTGGCAACCCAGTATGGTGAAGATCCTTTGTCTTTAGCATTAGGCGCTAAAGAAAAGCCTGGTCGGGTTCGTGGGATTGGTAAATTTTTCTTGCCATCAACGTATTTTGGTAAACAACCAAAAACCCCACGAATGAGAAATGCACAATATGAAGCAATAATTGAGCAACAATAGCAACAAATTAATGACCAAGAGCAACGCCTTAATGACCAACAGCAAAGACTCATTGTTTTGGAGTCCATGTTGGCAACAATGCAGCAAGTTATGCCAGTACCCCAGTCTGATAGCATTATCCCCATACGAGAAGCTTCCGTTGCAAGTAAGAAAACCATCCCATCATCCGCTACCACCCAAGAAGTATGATATTATTTATAATTTGAATATTAATTTGTTTATTATATTGATTGATTTGGTTTTAATATTTATATTTCATTCAATATTGTAAGAGGATGTTCAGACTCAAAGTCTGACCCTTGCCCAAGCCTCCATGCATGAGTTAACAAAATATTCGTTGGAGAATTATATCGATGAAAACTTCAAATCCATTGAGTCTGAGGAAGACTTATTTGATAAACAATCATTTTCTTTCATTGGTGTGGATGAGGTGAAAGAATTTTGTGAAATGGATGAATTATCAGCTGTTGAATCGTTACTTATATGAGATTAGCTTATAAATACAAATATGCACATTCAATATGTAGTAAGTTAGTATTAGGGTGTAATACTAACCAGCAGTCTTGATTGTTATCGTGTAGCTTCCTATATAGAGAGCTGAAGGGGAGACAGTTAATGAATATATTTAGATTCATTGACCCCAACTTCATTAGTGAGCAGAGTGGTGCAGTCGTGTATCGTGCTAATCATGTGATCCTATACATGAAAAGATCAGTTGATTATTATTTGCTCATGTATAATGCGCAGTAAGCTATATTCCAACCTTAATTACTCCAACTTGCTCTATTCTATGATCTGATGTGTATTCTGAGTATATCATTGTTATTATTTTACAGTCGTCATTGGGTGCTTATTGTGATTGATACCAAATCTTTAACGCCATACTTTCTTAATTCAGTTAATCCAACGGTGATGCCTAACCCCGATATTCAAAATTTTATAAAGAGGTATTACAGTACTTTATTATATTATATATGTTTTGTTTCTTCATAAGAAATTTTATTTATGTTCTCACTAATTTTTTTCTTTTCAATTTAGGGTAATATCTACATTCAATAAGAAGATAAAGAAACCGAAATAGGTGTCATTACCGGTAAATGTCAAATTCATTCTTTTAATGTTAAGTTTGTGTAGATAAATTTTTTTAAACTGGCTTAATTTAATTTTCAAGTACCTCTCAACTCGGTAATACTGAATGTGGATATTATGTCTTTCATTTTATGTGGGAGATAGTGTTACATGATTTTATGACCACACCATTCAAGGTTAGTATAAATTTCTTAAACTCGCTATATATTCAAAAAAATGAAATGGTACATTATGCTCTCATTTCTTAACATTTACTTATGATATTTTTTTTAGTGGGAGGGTAAAGAAAGTTTCAAGGTAGAGGAGCTGGATAAAGTTTGTAAAGAATGGTGTAATTATGTATTGTCATTTATCAATGTTGATAAACCTTCAAGTTAGACACTGTTGGTTGAATGTAAATATATATGGAACAAATTATTATAATCTTTTTAACTTGCCATGTTGAATGGAAACTTTAAGTTTGTACATTGGGGGTATTGGTTTAATAGTATTGTTATACTTAATATGAATACACTATGTATACTTATTAAATTACTGAGTACAATTATTTCAAAAAAGTATATTAATATGGCAACGTTATCAGTTTTAATTTCGGATGTGTGGTCAATTTTTTGAAATACAACAATGTTCATTATGCAAATTCCAAAATGTAATTCATTGTATTAGATATATAAACCAAATGCTTTCTAGGCATAAATATACAATTGACAGCAAATGTTTTTTCGGGCATAAACTTACAACTGACTTCACATATAAAGTATTAATTATGTTTTTTTGATGCGATTAATGAAGGCGTTTTTAGCAAGAAAATGCCTTCAATCACCCCTAACAGAAAAAACATTGAAGGCATTTTTTACCAAAATTGCCTTCAATAATCCCTTTAAGAAATTATTGTTTGGAATATTAAAGGTATTTTGGGCAAAAAACACCTTCAATAATACTAACTAAAAATTAATCGAATGGATTATGAAGGGCGTTTTCCTATGGGTAACGCCTTTAATAATCCCAACAAATTGTTTATGAAGGCATTTTTAGATATAGTGCCTTCAATAATCCGACCATTAAAATTTATCGTTGGGAATATTAAAGGCGTTTCGAGCCAAAAACGCCTTCAACCATCCCATCCAAGTTTTGTCTATGGAATATTAAAGGTGTTTCTTACCAAATTGCCTTTAAAAATCCAAAAAAAAAATTTACTGATTGGATTATAGAAGGCGAGTTCGGCCAAAAATGCCTTTAAAAATCGACTCCATATTTTTCCTATCGATTATTAAGGGTATCTCTCCATGAAAAATGCCTTCAATATTCTATGAAATTTTTTTAAAGCAATTGGTGAAGGCGTTTTCACCAAGAAAACACCTAGAATAATCAATAACAAATAATCTGTGCCTAAACCCAGAAAAAGGCTAAAGGACAGATCGAATTAACAACCTTATGGTAAACATCCGTACAATCTAAACAATTTGATAAGCTTAATATTGAAAGAATTTTTACAAAAAATAAATTTAATAAGCTTGGGGAAATTGTTAGTCTAACTATTAAAGGCGTTTCTTGTAGACAACGCCTTCATTAATCTCATACAATTTTTTATGACGTGATTAGTGAAGGCGTTGTCTGCCAAAAAACACTTTAAGTATTCACTGAAACTTTTAATAAAAAATATTCAAGGTGTTTTAGTTGAGAAACGCCTCTAATATCATGTCTTGGATGGCGTTTATAAGTAACAACACCACTATTTGAATATTTAGTGGCATTTGGATAATAAACGCCTGAAGTTTTATAAAAATATGGAAGCTAGTGGCATTTGTAAGTAAAAGGCTACTACAAAACTGTAACTAATACGCCATTTTGCTATAGTGTTCGATCTTGTGAGCTCCAAAAATGTCTGAATTATAACCAATGAAAGGCCTCCTAAATGCCAGCTAAGTAGCTACCCATTTGCCTCCTATTTGAATCCAAGAATTGGCGGCAATCACGCATGATTTTCAATAATGCATCCAATGGTTTTGGTTGATCCCTTGCTCTCATTTTAGGAACCAATTATAACTAACTTTCTTCTTCAAATTCCCTAAATTAGAGCCATTTAGTTGCCAATTTAGCCATGCAAAATTCTAGAAATGTCTAGATCTAATCGTGGCTTCTAAACCGCACCAATGTAAATGATAATAATCTAGCTCACGTAAATCTACTACAAAGGTGATAAAACACTAATGAGTTAAATAGGATACTTTCACAAGAAAAATAAGAAGATTAAAGCTTGAATTAAAGTTCAATTGGAAGTCATGAAGGAAAAGGTAGGAAAAATCACCTAAGTATTGTATTAAAGCATGATCACACTAGTTTCAGCCAAATATAACTTTTTACACTAAAATGAGTCCAAAAATTGCATTTTTCCTCTTTTTCCCTAATTTTGCCTACACATTGAATATTTAAGCAATTAGGAGTATTTTTCCATATTTTCTCAAGAAACAAGCAAATATTCAATAGAAAATGCATTAAAGAGACATGATAAAATACTAAAATTTTAGTGTAATTATCCAAACTTGAACTTTTATTTGTTTTCAATCAAAAAAAGATTGAGCAAGAATTATTACTAACTTTCAATGCTTCATTCAACATGAATGCCTCATGGATTGACTAATGGATATAACTAAAGTAAAATCATAAACTTAAGCTAATCTACAAGAATCAACCTAAGATAAGTTTATTCCTAATTATTGTTCCAAATCTAAGCAACACATCTCTCAAATTCTAGTGTGAAGTCTAATGATGCTGTGTAAAACATAAAAATTCTAAAACAAAGATCAATAAAGTGTGATCATATTTCATATGTTTGCCTATCACATCTCTCTCCACTAATGTAGATAAAAACATGACTAAAGATCATTTAGGACTTTATAAGCTTGTAATGTAACGTTAAGGTTAAGGTATGATAAAAGTCATTTTAGGCTTAAGTACCCTAACTATACATTACTTTAATAGGAACATTCAAGGAGGAGCTTTCAAGGGAAAAATGTTTAAGCTTGTTTAAAGAATCAACCTCAAACTTAGTTTTTCTTAATTTTTTCTTTCTTTTCTTTCTTTGCTCTTTTACCACTTTATTTTCTTTTTTTCTTCTTTTTTTTTTCTTTTACAAGCTCTTTTTAGCTTGTTTCTTTCTTTTTTTTTTTCACTCTTTTGTTTTTTCTTATTTTGTTTTTCCTTTTTGTTCTTTTTCCAAGTCCACCTTTCTTTTCTAATGATGCATAGCTAAAAAATTATGCATAAATGTCCTAATGCATATAATATAAGGTAAGGGACCAAAAGATAAGAAATATCAAATAAGGCTTAGGCTTATAATGTGGTTTCATAATAAAGAAAAGTCTCATTAGGCTAAAAAAGGATGGCTTTGGAAGAAATATATCAAGGTTAGCTTGAAATGCTCAATTGATCTAAAGATGGCCTATATCATTTCCCTAATCATGTGTCCTATAGGTCTAGGATTTTGTCTACACAACCTCAAAGACCAATGAAAAAAAAATTTCATGCCCACATAATTAATCACTAGATTAAAAAAAATGCAATTCAATGGTCAAAATATTAACTCATAAATGAAAACTTATACTCAAGAAGTCACTCAACCTATGCATCATCCTATATTTCACACAACAATCAATCTTTTTCTAAAGTCATATTCATTCTTAATCTCTACCCAGCATTGGTTCATGAAGAACTAATCAAAAAAAGCACACCAATGATTCAAGCTAAAACAAGTCAAACTCAATTTCATGGTAAAACTCAAGAAAAATTTGAAAGTTTTTGCAAAAATTTGGAGCAATTTTCATATATCCCCAAACTTAAAAAGCATATTGTCCTCAATGTGTCAGCAAAAAAGAAATGAAACACATAAGAGAAACAAAGGAACTCCTTTATCATCTTAGAAGCATGGTGACCAAATGTAAAGTACAAGTACCCAAACCATGTGCTCTTAGCTTTAAGCTTTTATTCCACCTACAAAATAAAAGAAAATACCTAAAATAAGAATAAATATTAATATGTACAAGAAAATCTAAACAAAAGCTATATAATGAACAAATAAAAACAACATGAAAAGTAAAACTTGGGTTGCCTCTTAAGAAACACTTGTTTAAAGTCAAAAGCTTGACTTTCATCGGTGTTAGAGAATCATACCTCATTTTTTTCCTAAATCTACACACTTTATTTTCTTTTTTAACACCAAATATGTAATAATAATATTTGAATGACCTCGGTGATCAAGGGTAGATTCATAACCCACATCTATGAATAATTTAAGCATATTGTAAGATGGACTAATAGAGGTGTTCATTGGTTTAAGTACCAATGATAAGGCTACCACCAAAGAGAATATGGATTTCAGCTTTAAAATGAAAATTTCTTCCATAAATGGTATATGTGTAAGCTCAACAAAGGTTGTGCCTAATGGTAAAGTCAAACCACCCTCATCACTATTTTTGAAAAATGGGTTTTCAAACACATAAATTTCCAACTTATCATATAATGGATTTTCAAAGAACCAAAGAACTAGCATGGTTATACTATCAGGTTCACTTTTTTGTTGATCAAGACCACTGTTGATACCTTTTACAATTCAATATAAGGAATTAATCCATCCTCATAAAAATCCTTGTCATTCACTTTTTTCCTCCATGGATGGTCTTTCTTAAGAAAGCTCAAAGAATGAGGTGTCTAAAGCTTCAGGCATAAAATCATGGAATGAAAAAGCTATTAGACAAGTAAGTTCTTTGTTAATGAGTTCTTCTTCATCCTTAGGCTTGATACTAGATTTAAGAAAGAATATGTTTAAGAGCTCAAGTGATCTATCAATAGGTTTACTTTATCAACACATATATCCACCTTATCCATCTCTAAACAATCAGGTAAGTGATTTTTAAGGTACTTTGAAAATGGCATGAGTGTAATATGAATATCAACTTCTTGAATGTTATCTTCTTTTTTTTCCTCCCTAAATGATCCTTTATCATCAACTTCCCTAGCCATAGGCTTGTCTCTACCTGTACTATCTCTTTCTTCATAATTTTTACAAAATATGGATTATTCACCACAATGGGCTCATCATCATCATCAAATCATATCAAAGTTCCTCTTATATAATGATCTCATAATGTGCACTCTTTCTTATCTACCCTACAAGATTTTAACATTATAGTACTAGGCATAAATCTTGAGGGCAAGTATTTATGGTATGTTCATTTTGACTAAATGGCCTAAAATTCCTATCTAATAACTCTTGTTGGTCTTGGCAGATTTTGGCCTGAGTTTGAAACCATTAATTGAATGTTTTCTCAATGGATGCTTTCTTTCCTTGTGGAAGAGGTAATGGTGAATATGGTGTTAATGGAAAATGGTGTAAAAATGAATGGTGTTATGATGAAGAAAAATTTTGATGTGGTGGAACATAATGTTAAACTTGAGGTACTTGTAGTGATGTTGGAGAGTATTGGGTGGTGAAAGGTATTATGGTAATAAAGGTTGGGTAGGATAAGTTAGGGTGTACTTAAGTGAAAAACTAAAGAAATGCCCCAAACTAGTATCCCACATGTGCTTAGGATGACCTTCCCAAGTTTGACTAGTGTAGGTGTTTGAGTAAAATGACGATTGTTGGTCAAAGGTACACCTATCACTATAGTAAATTCCACCTTGCACTTCACTATTATCATACTTACTTGAAAAGTTATGGACTAGATTAGGTTTAGGATCACTCTTAGCTTTAATAGCCTTTATTTGATTTGCTAGAGAGTTTATTTTTTTAGATAAAGTTTTATGGTTGACTCTCTTTTGGTTTTGTTTTCATCACTTGACCATTGCATTAAGTAATCATAAGAAGAATAAGGTCTACCTTGTTCTTCATGGTGCTCAGCTATGTCATAAAGATTAGATTCCCACATGAGAAGAAAAATAAATCCTAATAAACAGAATAGCTATATATACTAAAACTATCTACACTAACCTATCTATTCTAAAGTTATATAAAGTAAGGGAAAATGCATGTTCTTTAGTCTAAGGTATGCCAAGGCTATGTACACTAAAGGGTGAATTAATCTATAGATGAGCATGTCGAAGCATGATATTAGCCTAAGAACTCTTGACCCTTAATCCTCGATAACAGCACCAAAAACTTGATTGGTGATTTTGTATGCACACAAATTGTTCAAGTAATAATAGTGACCGAAATCAAGATATCATTCCCATGAGGATTAGCTAAGACGTCCAGGCTAATTATCGATTATCTCCACACTCCCTTTATAGTTAATTCAATTGAAAAAAGTACACAAAAGTAAGCTAGCATGAACAAGTATGGAAAACCATAAGCAAAACATACTACTAACAAAGAACATAACTATAACATATGAAGCAAACATACTTGAAAAATGAATCAAAACAGTAGCTAAAGTGCTACGAATTAAATTAACATGCTTTAAATGTAATTCTAAACCAAAATACTGAAATTAGAAAGCTTAAATAACAACCAAACAGTTGCTAAAATCAAGTAATTGAAAATAACTAACTTACAACCGAAACAACTACCTCATAACTTTCAACAAGAAAAAGATCTAAAAACTTCCAAAAATTTGATCCAAACAACTTCTAAATTGCAAGAATAGTAAGTGGGAAAAGATCAAAACACAATTAAAAGACAATTAAATAAGAGAAATCGTAAGAACAACAAGAAAAACTCAAACTGAAATAGAATTTTTAAATTTAAAAATTAATTGAATCAATAGAAAAGCTTAGATCTACTATCCTACAAAGCACATCAACTAAAACTAAGCTAAAACGAACTAGATCTACAAGATTACTATAAAATTCAACAAAAAAAAATTAAAAAAAAACACTAAAAAATGAAGCTAAATGAACTTAATGACAAATCAATTGCAGGGAATAGCAAAATAGAGTAATTAACAAAAAATCATCCAAACCGAATCGATAATCATGGAATTAAAGGCAAGAAATTAAATCTAAACAAGTAAACATATGAAATAACAAAAGCGAAGTGAGAAAAGATTGGACCAATCACCTAGCTAGAAGAGATGAGCCTTCAAGTGCTGTTACTCACTTGATGTTTAACTTTGCTACTAGATTTTTGTAAAATTTTGTGGAATGAATTTGAACATGAAATTTTCCAAATTTATAGAAGTATGAATTGAGAGTTCATAGAAAGAAATTTGGATAAAAACTCACAAGAATTGAAGGAGATCCAATGCAAAATTCAAAACTAACTCAAATGAAAATTTAGCCAAATAGATTTGAGTAGCCAATGCAATTGCTTGAAAATGAACAAGAAATATTAGTGAAATTGAACTTTAATTAATTAAATCTTAAATTGCATGTAAAAAAAGGCAAGAAAAGTAAATTTTTTGTAGAAAATTAAAATGATTTTCTCCCAAATAGCTTTATAAAAAGAACAAAGAGGAAACTGCTTAGAGAGAAAATGCAACAAGAAAGAAAATGCAAGAAAATAAAAAAATTGAAAAAATGGAAAAATGAAAAAAAAACACCCCTAATCGGCTAGCCATCCCTCCTATTTGTAGGCCAAGGATGATGTGTTCCAACTGATCAAATTATAGAAAAATGCCACCTAAGATGTCATATGTTGTAGAATTTTCTATGTCATCCAAGCTTGCTTCATATGTTTCCTAGTTTGCCTCTCTTCACTTCACTTCACTTCAAGCTATCTTCTTTTGATTTTGTAAGCTCCAAAAAGTTAGAATTATAACCAATGAGAGGCCTCCAAATTGCCAACTAAGCAGCTGCCCAATTGTTTCCTCTTTGAATCCAAGGATTGGCACCAATCACACATGATCATCAATAATGCATCCAACAGTTTTGGTTGATCCCTTGCTCTCATTTTAGGTGCCAATTGTAGCTAACTTCCTCAAATTCCAACCAAATGAGACCCAATTAGTTGCCAATTTAGCCATGCAAAACTCTAGATATTTCTAGCTCTAATTGTGGCTTCTAAACCACACCAATGCAAGTGACACCAATCTAACTCATGCAAATTTAATACAAAGGTGAAAAAACACTAATGAGCTAAAAACATATTTTCACAAGAAAAATATGAAGATTAAAGCTTGAATTGAAGTTCAATTAAGCTCAATTAAGCAAAGGACATCATGAAGGAAAAAGTAGGAAAAATCTCCCAAGTATGGCATTGACACATGATCACGCTAACTTCGGCCAAATATACCTTTTGCATTAAAATGCACCCAAAATGGGTTCAAAAGCTACATTTTTCCTCTTTTTTCATATTTTTACCTGTACATTATATATTTAAGCAATTCTGAGTATTTTTACCATATTTTCTCAAGAAATAAGCAAATATTTACTAGAAAATGCACTAAAAAGATATGATAAAAATACTAATATTTTAATGCAATCACTTATATTTCTATTTTGTTTTTTTTTATATCATTTATTTAATTGAATTGAGATTTTTTTGGAAAATAAATAAATTTTTGAAAATTAGTTTTCAAATGAAGCCTTGTTAAGATATTAAAGGTTTTTTTCTAAATTTAATTTTTAAAATTTTATTTTGAAATAAAGTTATCAACATATTAGAGGACTTTTTGTTTAAAAATTTTTTAAAAATAAATTCATAAATCCTTACTAATATATTGGGAGATTTTATGGGTTTAAAATAATTTTTGAAAATTAATTTAATCGTCCCAAATTATTAGAAAATTTTATTGTATTTTTGAAAATTAAATCTTACTAATATATTTGAGCATTTTATTATATCTTTTTAAAAATAAAATCTTATCAAATTATTGGAGGATTTTATTGATTTGAAAAAATAAAATTTTGAAAATAAAATTCAATGACAAAACTTTTTCATGAGTGACAATAATCTTCTTGAATACTATTGAGGAAAAGAGATATTATTGAAATTTTCCCAAACTATTGAAGTAATTTAAGAACAATTTCTAATATATAAATTATTTGAAAAGAAGTTTTTAAGACAATTTTTTGGTTTTGGATAATAAGAAATCAACTGACACCGTCCTTCATATGGTGTTGTAGAGGTGCTAAAACTTTTCCTCCACTTATCGAACTCCCATAACTAGCCTAATTTCATAAACTAGAATTTACTCTTTTAAAAAACTCAAGTCAAGATTAAAAGCTCTTTAAAAGAAGACAGATTTAATCAAGTTGTAAATTACACCTAATAAAAAATATTGATGGTGACTCTTAAATTTGTCTCTAACGATCAAGTTTTCAAACTTGTACATTATGGCATAAATAAGATTAAAATTCAAGAGATTAAAATATGGATTTTAGAAGAACAAAAAAATAATATATGCTTTTAACTTTTAGAGTAAAGAAAATTAAAAGAAGAAGTAGATTGTAAATGGATTTATTGAAAGAAAAACGAAATTTAAGTCAAACTCCTATGACAAGCTTAAGAAAATTTAAAATAAACCAACAAATAAAATCATGAATTCAAAAATCTTAATATCTTTAAACAAATCAAATCATAACCATGATGAAAAAAATCTAAGAACCAACAAAGTAGTAAAAATATTATAAAAAAGAAAAAGATTTTGTTAGAGTCAAACAATTGAAATGAGCATAAATGTTAGACAATAGATAGCTAAAAAATGCAGCATAAGATTTATGCCATTAAATTGTCAAATGTAGGTTAAAAAGTCCAATTCAAAGAAAACTCTATGCATAAAACTAGATTATTTTATATACCTTATACGAATCATATTCTTTAAGTGATATACATTATGACTCAAATAAACAACATGAATATAAAATCCATGCAAAGGCACCAAAAGAACAATAAAATAAAATAAATCGAAGAAAAGAAAAGAACAACAAAAATAGAGTAAAAATTAATAAAATTAAAAATATTATGTACCTTTTCATCAACCAACACCATTTATGTGCTAACACATTGTTTAGTCTTATAATTATTAATATCTAATAAATAAAAATACATATATCTTAATCCTCCGATCATTTATTTCAATACATAATTTATCAATCATGAAATATTTCAATTGGCTAATAGACAAACTTGAACATTTAAACTATTCCAATTGACATATTCCAATTAGTTAATAGACACGCTTAGATTTGGGAAATAAAAAAACATAAATCATGGTAAAATAAAAGCTATAAAAATGCAAATATTAAAAACTAATAAATCTCATGATTAGTGATATGCCATACAAGAATCGGGAGAAAAAATATAGTAAAAAATGAATGTCACCTATATATCCTAAAAAAAAAAGAAATCGGAAACCATAAGTCACAGGAAAATAAAAATTCAAGAACATAAATAGAACATTCCATCTAGACAACTTTCTTCTTATATGTACAACAAGAATATGCATACCATTTTTTTATCAATAGTTCATATTCTAATTACTAAAGCTATAACCAAATAGGATTTATCCCAAAGAGAAACATAAAACAATAACGACAATTGAAAATAAAAAGTATTGCCTTTATACTAGAAATTAAACCCTAATTATTAAAAATAAGATGTAAATACAAATCAACAACTTTCTTGGTAGCATATTGATAAAGTTGTTACATATCAACAATTGTTTTCTTAATCTTGAAAGAATTAAATCTACCTGATAACCCACTACTGGTATTAAATCATTGTTAAAAATTATTTTCAAAAAGAAAAAAATGATTTGAAACTCTAACTACTTTGAGAAAAAAGAACAATAATAATCCAAAATCAAATAATAATAAAAATTGCAAATATCATGAATGGCATTTAGACTATAGTGAAATATTCAATATGGTACTTAAACTTTAAAAATCTCTAATATGGTACCTGAATTATAAATTTATTAATTAATATGATACTCACCCTAATGTGGTTAGCTTCAAATGATGACACATAAAGAACAAATAACCCTTCAAGTACTGCAATAGTTAATAAATTCATAATTCAAGTACCATATTAAAAAATTTTAAAGTTCAACTATCACATTAGACATTTTACTATCATTTAAGGGCCATTCATTATATTAACTCTAATAAAAAAGGATAAAAAAAAACTCATGTTACTTGAATTGAATTATTTCAAAAATAGTGTTTTCTATGTAAATTTTAGTTGATTTTGAAGTAGAAAATGACGCCATGCCTATAAAAAAAATTAAACATTGACTAAACTTGAGAACTATTAGCAATTAAAGAAATAACTATAATAACTTGATATTTATTTCACAATTTTTATTCATTGACTTACCTAAAAAACTCTTAGCAATAAAAGAAGTAATTATAACAATTTGAGGTTTGTATGCTAAAACTTAGTATTTCTCCTCAAATTCAAAAACAAATTTATTTCACAAACTAATGCTTGTAAACCTTTTGTTAAAGAAAAAAAAGAAAGAAAATATTATTTAATTCAAATAATAATAAAGTTAAAATTTTTAAACAAATCATCATTGTGATATTGTCAATATAGAAATCATTAAAATAAAAAAGAATACTTTAAATCTTGGAGGCATAACACCATATAATTTACAAGCTTGCCACCAACAATTTGATGATGAGACAAATCCATAGGAACAACAACACCAATAATATATAAAAAATGAAATAAAAAATTATTTTTAAAGAAAAACATAAAATCTCAAATTAATAATAAATTATAAAAAGGAACCTATTTATTAAGTACTTAGTTGAACACTCATCAAAATGATCATAGGTTACGAACTCAAAAACATGTTGTGGAATATTTACTCCATTAAGCACCTCTTTGATGATAGTATTAGGATAAAAATAAATCATACTATCATTTACAACAATTACCCAATGCTTATCTTTATTTTTTGCAATAGAAACCTTTTATATAATATAAACCCTCATCATGAATCTTATTCTTTAATTAGTATGCATTTCTACTCCAAAAAATAGCATGAGTATCAAATCTCAATGAAAGCACAAAAGAAACAATAAAATAAATCAAAGAAATTAAAAGAGAAGTAGACATATAACGAAATAAATTTATTTACGTATATTTTTGTCAACTACCGCCATTTCTATGCTAACACGTTGTTTAATCTTATAATTATAAATATCTTGTAATTAAAAAACACAAATTTTTATCTTCCAATCTTCTCTTTCAAAAGTTAATTTATCAATTGTAATATACTCAATTGGCTAAAAGTAAACTTGAAGTTAAAAAATAATGATAATAACAAAAATAATAAATAATAAAAATGCAAACACTAAAAAAATCAATTAACTAAAAAATTTGAAATGCCAAATAAAAATTAGAGATCATTGTTAAAAATTAAAAATTATGAAAATATAAACACAATAAAGAGCTAAGCTCATGATTAGTAATACGATAAACAAAAATTGGAAAAAATATATATATAAACATGAAATACACCAAAAGGAAATGAAAAATCATAAGTCACAAGAGAATCAAAAGTAAAAAACGTCATTGTTAGAAAATCAAAGGTTTCAACAAATTTTAACAATAACAATCTTAAAAACATGATTAGAAGAAAATTAAAAGTTAAGAATCCATATAAATACTAGGCAACCAAAAGTTTTTGGTGTTTTAAGTAATAAAATTAGGAACTATAGGTTTAAAATTTATGTAAAAAGATTTGACATTTATTATAAAATATTTAAGTTATATATTATATATGTTTTTGTTGAAACAAAATAATAGAATACTATTGGCTTCCATAAATTATTACTCTAAACCTAATTAATTACAGATCAACCTTTTATATTTTAATTTATCAAATCATTTCCTTTTATAATTTTGATTGAAAATCTAAATTTAAATTTAGATATTGGCATATTGTAGCCAAAATACTTTTTTATAGAAAAAATAAAATAAATAAATGTTTAAGCCTAAATAAGATGTAGACATTATCCTAACTAGATGAGTGCCTGTGCTTCATTGTGGGAGCATAGTCAAATAATAAGAAATATAAAATGACTATATTTAAAAAGTGGTTATGCTATAAATTTTACAAAATGAGAATTAATAGGAGAGAGAAATAAAGATATTGAATTGCAATATTCTAAATAATTGAATATTTACATAAGTGAATTATAATGATAATGGGATAAATATCAAACTAATTTATTTATAAATTACAAAAAGTAGTTAAAGTTGTATATCATGTAATTGAATATATAGATTGTCCAAACCATGTAAGATCAAGATTAAATGTGTAAATAATACATTAGTACTCACAAGCTACTTAGGTTTAATTCGAATAAAACTTGAATTCAACTAAGTTATTATCGAGTTGAGCTTGAGCTCGAGTAACTTGATTTATCGATTGAGCCGAGTTCAAGCATTCTTATACTTAGCTCGAGCTGCTTGTGAGCCTAATCAAACTTTTATGTTTTAATATATTTTAATTATTTTAATTGATAAAATATCACAAACTCAGTTCAAGCTTGAGTACAAATAATCAAACTTTTGTTGAATAGAAGAATTGAACTTATTTTTACATGTTAATCGAGCCTAATCAAGGGAGCTCGAGTAGCTCGATTTCTATATCGAGTTGAGCTTGAGCTAAAAAACAACTCGATAGAGTTCAAGCCGAGTTTCGAGCTTCGAATTTGGAGTTGAGCTTGAGTTCAAACATAATACTATATTGGCTCAAACTCGATTGATTACACCCATAATCAAGATAGTCAAAATGTAAAAACAAAATAATTAAAGAAAACAAAAAAAAGCATAATATTTTAAAGATAAGTTTATGTCTAAGAAATTTTTATGCTATCTTACATTGTAGGAAGTTAAGACATGAAAAAAAGTTATATACCAAAGCTTTCTTTATAATCTATTTCAACTCCATTAAGAGA
Organism: Durio zibethinus; assembly: GCF_047325235.1. Taxonomy (NCBI): domain Eukaryota; kingdom Viridiplantae; phylum Streptophyta; class Magnoliopsida; order Malvales; family Malvaceae; genus Durio; species Durio zibethinus. The sequence goes on from NC_143178.1 coordinate 13,498,853, forward strand.
TTTAAAAAGTTAAATAGCAAAAAACAATAAATAAAACTTAATTTCAATTAAAAAAGCTACTAGTATTATGCCAACAATAATGTAAGCCATCTTAAGTTAAATCTTAAATCATGGCCTATTACTTCCCAAGTTTCATCAATAATGAAAAGGCATAAAAGATCACACCATTAATCGAGGCATCACATGTTTCCATTTTTTTTTTTTGCTAAACAATAAAAGGCATGTTTCTATCTATCTCAAAAACCATATCATAAAAGATTTTGGCATAAAAACAAAATGAAGAAACACTCTAATAAATCATCTTTGTAACATATAAAGCATCGCTACAAATAAGAAACGAAGGAAAATTTTTCAAGTACCAGAATTTAAACTCAAGTAGCATAAAAATAAATGGCTTGAATTCATCTTAACCTTTAGTTGGCAATAAAAACTCAATAGAAACTTCAAGTTCAAGATCAAATAGAGGAAAAAAAAATCCTATTAGCAAATTTAGCATGTAGATCACAATCCCAAGGATTAAATGTTGTGAGCTTGTAAAAAAATTTAAAAGGTAATATGCATTAAATAAATTCCAGAAGCACAAATAAGCTAAGAAAAAAAGTCTCTACCTTTAAACTAAAAGCCTCACTAATTTTTTTCTTTCATCTCATTTCAATACCTGAAAAAAAAAACAAATTGACTTTGAAAATTTCAAAAACTTGATAGTTCATACATTTTAAATGCAATGAATTAGTCTTTCCTGTCCTTTCTTTGAAAGCTTGTTTCAAAATTAATTGACTCATTTTCTTTCACAGATACATTATTTGCAAATTGTAGGGCATAATTTAATTGAATGTCAAGGAATTAAACATATCAACATTGCTAGCACATTGTTAGTATCCTTCTTATATTAATGAACTTGACATGAGTGGTTAATAAGTTTGATTAGTGCTTCTTTCTAGAACTTGTACAATCTACCTTTTTCATTTGAATTTCTCAAACTTAATCTTTTACAAAATAGTACAATAGTTATAAAGTTAGTCCATTCATATCTATTATAGATGTGTACTATTTTATGAGTAGTTTTAAAGTAGGAATTAGTTGCCATTAAACGAATAGGAAACTCTAAAATACAAAAACCATTTTAGGAAGGGATTTCTCAAAAGACTTTAGAAAAAGATTTCTTGGAAACCATATTTGCAAGTACTAGTATTGTAGCTATATTTCGAATTAGCGGAGGAAAGAGATGCCAAAATTCTAAAAGAATAGTATTTTCTAGTTGGTTTCATAGAAAGATAATGTAAAAAGCAATAGTTCAAGAAACTTTTTGATGTATATAACTTAATTTTATGCTACTTAAAATGGTTGAGTAAAGTTTTTAGAAGATTACAAAAGTTCAAGATGATACATAAAATTGAATTTTCTTCACAAATGGTAATCGATGAGTCTTTAAAACCTATAACTTTAAAGGACATAACAAAATTCTATTTGTTTGCCTCATATATGCAGTAGTGAAAGCATTCTACCAATGAAAAAAAGCAAACTTTGGTCAAAACTTACATGTATTAAGGTAAACATAAGTAGTAGTTGCTTCACTGTAAAGGTGTGGACAAATGAGGCATGTTAAGACTCTATAAGTGGTATTTTTTGAACTTTTACATTGTCATTTGACATGATAAATTTCCTAGTGTGTCTAACTTTAAATCTTCTAATGCTTTGTCTCTTTAATTCATTGATTTAAGAATTTACAACGAAATCTCCATTTTATATGGAATTAAACAATCCTAGTATAGAAGTGCTAAACAATCCATTCATAATAGGCAAAAAAAAAAACTTTTCAACAACCATTAACTTATGATTGACCATATTACCAACTTATGTAATGACAAACCTCATTTTTAATTGTAATAATGAGCCTATATTTAAGCCTTGTAGTGCTAGATACTATTTTATATTTGTGTGTTACCATCCTTTTCTATACATGGCTATGGAAATTTCCACCTTTACACTAAATATATATGTCTATTTAGTCAATCAATTATAAGTAAGACGTACACTTATATATATACATATTGTATAAAAAAATAAAAGTTATTAAAAATACTCATTTATCTATAATAATAGGATTAAGTAAGCAATAAGATATTATCCCAACTCTATATGAATCCTTTTATAAGGTATGCCAATCCAACTAAAAGGATAGAGGGTACTGCTATGCTAGATACCATTTATATGTTTCTTATTTTCATCTCGTCCCAACTTTATAATTCAAGACATATATATATATATATATGAGTTGAACCAAACTGCAGGTATATACATTATTGCAAAGTATAAAGCTAAGTGAGAGCCAACATGTTTTATAAATTTGCTTTCATATAAAATCTTTTACTTAACTCTTTAGCTATAGTTTTAATAAATTTTTCAATAATTAGATACTAAAACCCAGTAACACTACATAAAGGACGAGTTTACTTACATATCAATACCTTAGATGTAGCACAACTTTTAAAAGGAAATTAGTTTTTAAATTTAGTAGCACATACCTCAGTTCATGAATGAGAAGCAAGATCTTGAATCATCTTCTTTGATTTAACTATGGTTTTTTTTTTTAGTTTTTTAGTAAAATCTCAAGTTGGTCATGAAAGTTTGAAGTGCCTCATGTTATTCTTGTTATGGAAGGCCATGGTAAACCTAAAAAATCATCAAAATAATGCAAAAAAAAAAAAAGACCATAAAAGCTTTAAAATTTAAATCCTAAGTTCTTATGTTTCTCTAAATATTTAAGATGCTGAAGTTGTTGAAAAATACAAACTTGTAGAGTGTTTTTGGAATCTAAACTAGCGAAAATGAAAAGCAAAGGGAAAACAGTAATATAGTCAAATTATAGGCGATTTTAAGTAGCAAAGATTAAGTTTTTGAGGTTTGAAATTATGAGATTAAAATTTTGATCTAGACTTTTTTGACTCAATTTTGGAAAATCAAACTTGATAGATCTGAACAGGGGTTCGAGAAAAGTTTGTAGGAAATTTTTCATAAAATTTCATCATCGACAAATGGCAGCCAACAATAGTGAAGCAATGGCTAATGACAGAAAAAAAGGATGAGAAAAGTTAGTGGTTTCCTTTATAGAGAGAAGTGAGAAAATGTGAGTTAAAGAGAAAGAGAGAAGGGAAAAAATGAAACAAAAAAAAAATTTAAGGTTTTTATGGTTACACCTAAATGGTGCATTTAGGGGAAAAAAGAGAAAGAAAAGCTAGGATGAGAAAGAAAGAAAAAAGCAATGAAAAAAAAAAGAGCCTATTTAAAGAAGTCATGTGGATTGTTTTAAGAAAGATCAAGAGTGAGTCAAAATGAGTAAAATTAATAGTATGGATTTTAATACGATTGAAGTGACACATGTTTATGAGTTGAATAAGTGAGCAGTTAATTCTATCTTTTCCTTTTATATTAATTTTTTAGAAGTATATTTGTTTATTGGATGAATCTTATAATAAATATATAAAAACTAAATTCTTTAACAAAAAGGCAATTGTGATAATTGTCCCATGTGAATAACCTAAATTTTTTTTAAATGTGGACAATCTTAAATAGATGCCATGTATTTACTATTCAGTGTTTTTTATTTAATTTGATTTGATTTTGATCAAATTAATTACATTGATATAAGATAGTTTAAATATCTTTCTTATTTAATTTTAATGCTTAATTGATTTGATTCTAACCAAATTAATCATATTTAATTTTTTTAAAAAATATAATCAAATTATTAAGAAAAAGAAAATATAATCAAAGTGTAATTGACAGTACTACATTTTTATGTTTTAATGTAAAAATTAACTTCCTATTTAATTAATAGATACAGCCTTATTTGATTCAAAAAAATAAATATATTTTTCAATTGACTAATTGGTGTAGTTAATTAGTAAATATCGAAAGCCAAAACATTTGCTTTTTTTCTCCATAATTAAATTTAGAGAATATATTATATATAGTTAATATTTTGATCATCGTACAAACTTTATAAGGCAAATCTTCAATTTCAACATTTTTCTTGTACTGTATTTTTTAATCTATAGGTAATGTTTGCTTAAAGTTTCAAAATGTAAAAGCTTAAAGCTTTTCTTTTTGGTCCACAAGATAGGGGATAGGGAGAATCGGGTTCAAACTCCCATCTTACATATCTTCTTAAGTTTTCTTGGGCACTAGGTCAAGAAACTAAAGATAAAGCCTAGAGTTTTCACAACAAAATTATGTTATATAAATAATTAATAACCCATTGTAATTATTTTGCATAAATTACTTTTAAGAAGCTGAGTCTCCCTAATTCATATTATAAATTGAGAACCATGACAAGTTAAGATTGTTTGAAATCATTATCCAAAAACCTCCAAATTCATCAATTTAGTTGTGATCAAGTAAACTTTTGAACATACAATTCTATTAATTTATCTTGGGTCCTTTGATCTAATTTCATTTTTTTCTCTTTTCTTAATTACCCTAACCTTACCTTGAATTTTCTGATAAAACTCAAATGTTATGATTACAATAATAAAGGTTAATTACGAAATCACAAATCTAATGAAAATTTTATTTAAATGATTACTTTTTTTATTATTAATAAAGAAAAAGATAATGGTATTTGACAATTTATATTTTTTCTTTATATTCTCGTTCTAAATACCGGATAAGATATTATTACATGTGAAATCATGCTTAGACATATTTTTTGTTCAAAAAATAACCATTATTTATTGATTATTATTTTTGAAATGATTATCAAATACAAAAAATCAAATAAAAATTGATTTCAAAAAATAATAATTGATGCAACAATATAATTATATGCACCTTATATGAAATTAAAAATATATAAACCAAAAAATTTATTTATTCGTTCTCCATGATTTAGAATAAGGAATATATAATTAGATTTTTTTTTATTTAACTATTGATTTTCTTGCATTAAATTTATAATTTTTGGAAGTAGACATTAAATTTTCTTAATAGCATGACTTAGACAACTGCGATATTCATTGACCACCTAATATAGCAATAATTTAGAAAGATTATAACCATGAAAGATCATTGACTATATAGTATGCACGAGATCTTTAATTACTTTTTAATTATTCTTCCATGTAATAATAATTTTGGGTTTTCATATAAGTTTAGATAAAAATATACTTCAAAAAATAAAAAAGGTTGAAATATTACCCGTAAAAAAGTACAAAAAAAAGTTTGCATAGTTGAATGATTTTAATTGAAGCAAATTTCAAATGTTTGGAATCAAACACTATTCCATTTTGTTTAAATATCACTATATGAAATATGACACAAATTCTTTTTTAAAAACTTTATTATATAGCTTTTTCTCCTTATTTTACATTGAAATTTTTTATATTTTTATATAAAATTTATTAGTTATATTATAATTGAAGCATTTATATGTAATTGTAAATTCATGCATAGCATTGTTTTAAAACTAGTTTAACTTAAATTAAGAATTTTATTTATAATTTTATCTTTAATATCTTTATTCTATTTATTTTTCATACCCTATATAATGAAAGAAAAATAACTTTTGTTTTTTATCTTTCTTTTCTTAAATTTTTTTCTTCCAAGTTTTTTGTTTTTTAACAAAAATTTGAGGTGGTAACGGTTTAGATTGGATTGGATTTGATTTGGTTCTTTTAGTTAACACATAGTATTATGAATTTTCAAAATCTGATCTGAATCTGAACCGATCTCCTTAAGAAATTGAATTGATTTGAATAGAATTTTACTACTTAGGTTTGATTTGGTTTTTTTTAAAAAAAAATTTAAGCATTTTTAATTTTTTGCCATTATTTTCATCTTATTTTAAATATATTTAAATTGATTTAGATATAAAATATCTTAACTAAAAATTCTCCATTGTCAATTTGATCGGCATTAATTGAATTTTCAAAATTAAACCTATTGGATTATGGGGTCCAGCGGTCTCCCTTAGGGACTCGGTATGTCGATTCATCTGGGTGAGGTATCCCATAGTGGATCGAATTCTGGTGTATGGCAACCCAACCTGTCGAGGCCCAATGGGTGAGGTATCCCATGAAGTCTTTACGAAGCCCCTTATGTCCACCTGTAGCTTAGTACGGGGCTCTGCGCTACCAAAAGAGAATAAGGAAATAGAGTTACGCCTTCACTATAAGCTATAACTTTTGGTGTAATGGTAAGCGCTTGATCCTGAAAACATATATTGTTAGCCTTGAATTGATCCTTATTTTGAAATGACAAAACATTAAAGCTAAATAAACTTGATCAAGATTTTGAAAAAGATTTGTTTAGTACATGTTCTTAAGTTTTATATTTTGGTACTAAATAAATAATATGATTTTCAAAGCTTAAAGAAACCTTTCTTTGTTTTCATATTTCTCAAACCAAATCTACCTTTAAAGATTATTTATTTGAGCTTAAATGAAATTCCAATTGTTGTTTTTAAAGTGAACTTATTCATTTTGGACTTAATACAATTTTGATAATATTGGTTTTGAGAAATAGATTAACTTAAAAAAGTTGTTTTACAAGAATAAAGTTTTCCAACATCGAAATTGTTTTATTTTTTTGTATTAATTCATAAAGTCTTAATATTTGAATTTTATATGGTTGCAAAGCTCTTTGAGTCTACTTTCTAATGGATTAAACAAAATCAAAATCCAAATTTTTTAAGAAAAGATTTTGAATTTTTACTAGACACTCTGCAGTTGTCAGAAAAATTGCATAAGGTGTAACTTTGAAAATTCACTATAACTAGTACATAGTGAATTAGGTGATGAACTATACGGATAGAAAGCCTTTTAAGTCTAGTTTCTAAATCTTCAAACGGCTTGTGATTTGGATTTGTATAACTCAAGTTATGATTAAATTAGTAAGTAGAGTGCAAAACGCGAAACTACCACCCAGCCACTAATAGGATGATCCCCTCATGGAAAGGATCGATCGGGTCATGATTTTCAAGTGAAAAATAATTCAAAACATGAACCAATCAATCCCTTCAAGCAAGGGATCGATCAGTTCTGGGTGAAAACACTCCAATGGCTACCTTTTGGTGCTTCCAATGGCTATTTTCTTCTCTCAAACACTTCCAACGGCTACCTCTTCAATTTCTCTATCAATTGGACACTCCAACACACCAAGAAGATTGATGAATCAAAAGAGCAAGAGCCAATAAGCCACATTTTCATTCTCTCAAAGAATCAAGAGTTCTTAGAGCTTCAAAGTCCATATCTTTGTATTTATTGTATCCAATTTTTATTTGTTGTTCATTCATCATTTTCTTGTACTTAAACTTAGCAAACACTTTGCCTTAGAGAGGTTGTTCTATTTTTTACAAAATTATCTTTGATATACAAGGGTGGAAGAGAACAAGAGGTGAGGTATCCTCTTGAGAGCTTTGTAGTGAGATTGGGTAAAATACTACAAAGGGTAGAGGTTTCTATCTTAAGCCTTAGAAAGAAAAAGATAGGTTGTGTTTTCAATTCAAGAATAGTGGATTGAAGTCTTGGTGTGGATAACTAAGAAGAGAGGACGTAGGTGCCTTGTGGAGAAGGACTGAACCTTTATAAATCATTATGTTTGATTTCTCTATCCTTATCTCCTTACAATTTATTGTTGTTTATATTTGATTTTAGATTCATTAATTGTTATTGTTTGCATTATATTTTCATCAAAAGTGCTTATTGTTTTAATTTCCATTCAACTATATTGAAATCATTTGTTTGGGAAGAATTTGGAGAAATCCAATTCACCCCATCTTGGATCACCATCTAACCTATAAAGCTAACAAAACCCTTGATTGTTATCATGATTATCTTTATATTCATTTAAGGACCTAAAATTAAATGAAATGGAAAGTGTTGATGAGATGTCTTAGCTTGATGAAAATGGAAAATGAGAATAATAGAAGAAATGAATACAAATGCATCTTCCTACTATTTTATTTAAATAATAAAAAATAAATGACCCATGCATAAACTACTATCCCAATGCCTTCAGGTATATGCAATTGGGAGTTACAATTACATTGAATTGGTTTCAAGAATAGCAAACATTTTGATGACACTCTAATTATTTAACTCATAGTCTAGTAGACATGGGCGAACAAACACTTCTTGCTATTGACCCCTTTCATTCTTTTTGCCATGCTTAATTTTGGCTTTTCTTCAAAGTCTCCATCTAAACACAGATACGTATACCTTCAAGTCTAAAGGTATCATAGAGGTGTGGGATGACCATCGACATGCCTTTTGGTTTATAACCTCTGAGCCTTGCTATTCTTCTTTCTATTCTATTTGCTTGCATTATTCTCCTTTCCCATCCTTCTACTTCATAGCTCGAGCCTAGCCTCACTATTGTCAACTATTATCAGAGGCTCCCTTACTCTAGGTAGATTTTTACCCAGCCCAGGTCTAGGATACCAACCCTTGTTAATGATCTAATTCACCACTACTTTTGCAAAACAAAGTTGGTTTATTTTAGATCCTTCACCTATAATGTTGATAAGTTCAAAGGATTGGCAAGAATATTCTAATCCCTCATCAGTTGCTTCTGCATATAGGGCATTCATGGGCTAAGTCACTAACATATCCTCTTTTTCAAATACAATAATCAGTTGGCCTTCCACATTAAATTTAACTTTTTGGTGCAAGGTAGAGGGGACAACACTTGTCATATGGATCCATCGCCTTTCTAATAAGCAACTATAAGATAAGAAGATATCCATCACTTGAAATTTCATGTTAAATGTGCATGGCCTAATCTACAAAAGCATATCAATCTTTCCCAAGAATTGGTGCTTGGTCCCATCAAAAGCTCATACAACTATATGGCTACTCTTTATATGTGATAAATTAATAAGTAACCTTGTTAGTGTTGACATAGGCATAACATTAATTGCAGAACCATTGTCGATAAATACATTGGCTATGATGTGGCTTTTGCACTTGACGGAGATATGCAAAGCCTTGGCACTTCCTTTTTTTTTAGAGGAATCTCATCATTGTTAAATGTTATGTAATATGGCACCATTAAATTCCTAACTAGATGGTTCACATATCCCACAAATACATTGTGCGCCATATACGCTTGGTTTAACACCTTCAACAAGTTGTTATGATGAGGTTCAAAATTCAATAATAACAATAGTAATGAGATTTATGCTAGCATCTTATTTAACTATTCCACTATAGAGTACTCACTGTGTTTTACCAACTTAAAAAATTCATAAACTACCATCTTGGACACTGGTTTTGACATTCTTTCTCAAGAACCACTATAAGTTCAATTTAGTTTTCCATAACTTTTGTTTCCTCCTTTCTCACTTTCTTCAGCATTTCTTGAGTATAACATATTCTACTCAAAATTATGTTATCAACTCTAGTTATATTAACGGTATTTGTCTTGGGCATAGTCTTTTTTAACCCATAGGCTATAACATCACAGCCATATTCCAAGGCATAACCTTCTTATCCTTATAAGGAAAAAGGCTAGAGACCTTAAAAGTTATAGGTTTAGGAATGAATTTGTCCATGATCGACTTTGGTTTATCCCCACAATAGATTGTTATTGGTTTTGGAGCCAACTTTGATGGCTTATCGATCATGGACACTTTGACACTTCTTAAAGTCTCCATTGTTTCAAAAAATTTAATTTGGTACAAATCCATAAGCTTTTATACCTTCCAACGAAACTGTTCAAATTATTTAATAGAATGGCCAATTGCCCCACTATAATATTTGTATATTTTGTTTGGTATATATCCTCTATGATAAGTGCATGGGTCCAATAGGTGTATCATATCAGCCCCATAGAAGGTATTAAATAACTGACTAAAAGGAGTCTTGATTTCTTTGACCCTCTTATTTACATGGTGCTTTCAATTCCCACTCAGAGCATTGACATTGTGATTAGACAATGGATTACCACTGATATTTGGTGTTGTTAATCCACTTGTATCAAAATTAACCATCCTATCTTTGATTAGTCTTTGCACTTTATGCTTCAAGGTGGTGCAATTCTTAGTGGAATGGCCAATATTTTGAAAATGGTAATCACAGTGAATAATAGGATCATACCACTAGGGATAGGGAGATTTGAGTGGTTCTAAGAGGATAAGGGCAGTAAACGGTTCTTAACAAGTTTTTGAAATAACTCGGTATAGGTTATAGGGATGGGATCAAAGTTAGGCTTTTCTCAAGTATTTAGTGTCTTTTGAGAACCATTTGTTAGGTTAATTGGATGGATTAGGGGTCTTGTAATAGGTTGGTGCATATGTTGGTGAGCAATCTATATATTGGTTGGTACATAGGTGGGTAAGATGGTTGAGGAACTAGTTGATATAGGTAAGATGCGGTATTTACAATGGGGCAATATATGGGATAGACTAGTGATGGAGAAAGAGGATAGTTTTTGAACTATTACTTTTCGAAGCTTACAGCTTGAGCTTCACTCTCCTTCTTCTTGGGCACCTTTTTAGTAGTGAAATATTCTCTTCCTTTTAGCTTGCCATTTTTATGGCATTTTTTATGATTTTGTCTGAGATTACCATGTCGGTAAAATTTTTTGTTATATTCCCTATCATCTTTCAATAATAGAGAGATTTCAAAGTGCTCACAAATAACACCATAGTTTCTCTTTTAGTCAAAAATGGATGGACTTAGACAATTACATCCCTTCACCTTTGGTCATACTTTTTGAATGATTTAGTCAACTTCTTTTTCATACTCTACAAGAAAAAGCGATCAAAAGCTAGGTCTATGATATGGCAGTATTGATTGATGAAAGCACAAGCTAGCTCTTTCCAATAGTGGATAGGATTCTATCAAGCTGAACATACCATATTGCAGCAGAACCAATCAAGTGGAACAAATGGATTAGCAACCTTTTATTGCTAGTGTAGGCTATCATATTCTCATAGTACATAGTGATATGGGTGATAAGACACTTTAAACCATCATATTTTTCAAACTCCAAAACTTTGAATTTGGAGGAATAACAATATTTGGGATTAAGCAAAGCCTAGCAGTATCCATAGAACAATAGAAATTGATTCCCTTTATAGCTTGTAACCTCTCTTCGAGCATGTTCATTTTCTAATCAACTTTTGAGTCTTTTAGAAACTTGACCACATTTAGTTTCAATTTCTCTTTCTTCTTAGAATCATCTAGAGCAGGAACCTGGATTGGTTTTGATGCCTTCTCATAAAAGACTGGATTGACATAACTTTGGAAATGTCTTTTTGTGACAGTAGATTGTATCTTGGGGTGGGTGTATAGATATGCCCCAAAGAAGTTTGCTTGTGCCTCTTAAGAATGGCCTTGATAAGGGTTGAATCCAAGAGGATACAAAAGATCAATTACATCTTACACAGGACATTTTGGCTAACATTTCCATCATTTTATTTATATCTGCTATCAGCTCTTCTTGTGCCTTTTCAAGCTTCTCAAAATTATTAGCATTTTCTTGCTCCATGATCTTTGCTTGTGTATGAGTATTATATCTATAGTGCAAAGGTTTCCTAGAGTTTTTTGTAAATGAATCTATCCTAAAACCTTTAATACCATAATTTTATAATTAGAATGATATGCTTATGTATGGTGCTTTTATTTATGATTGAATGAAATGCACTAATAATATTTGCCACATAACTATTATTGATAAAAAAATCTCTATTTGAAAATTTATAAAATAAAGTCTCAAAACTACATCCTAACAAAGCTAAAATAATATTCTAAAGTCCTAAACATCAGTCTTAATGCTTCCTTTTCAACTTCCTAGTTTATTGGTAATGGTCATGTGCCTTATCTAGGAAATTAAGCAATTGTTGTCCATGAGCTCCTACTGGTTACACCATTGCTTTCAATTTTTCCACTTTTTCTTCCATTTTCGATGCTTTTGTCCATATCCATGCATATTTGATCGAATAGGTGTCTCAAATGTCTATGTTTCTCCAAGTACATATTTTTCCATTGCTCACTTTAGTCAACCTACTTTTCGCATTCATTAGTCAAAATGCCTACTTGTGCTATACGTTGATTAGCTAACTTTTATAGCATCTGACTATGTCTTTGCACTCTAATAATGGCTTTGTGTCCCTCCTCTACCCTTACTTGCAATAACTTATTTTTTTTAAGAGTTAGGCAAACTCAAATATGACTGATGAATGTGTCTTGTCTAAATTAGTGAATAGGGCTTTCTATTGATCATTTTTTCACTAAGGCTCTAGATTTTCCTTTTATGCAACTTCAAACCTTTTCTTATTTCCTTCTTCAATCACTTATTTTCTTATTCTAGCTCATCTCTCTCAATTTAAAATTTTTTTTTAGCAATTTCTTTCTTCAGCAAAAGATCTTAGGGAGTTGGCTTTGGAGAATGGTTGACTTTTCATTCTTGAGGAAGCACAATTTCTTTACTCCTTGCATACCATACAAAATATTCAAGACTAACATCATATGTGAGCATCCCTCGGTTAACCCTGACGGTTTATTTCCATGCCTTTTTTATTTCTTCAATTTTCCATATGCTCTTTTTCGGTAAAAAAAAAATTTCCACTAGTTGAATCCACATGTTTTTGGCATGAATTGCTCACATCTAGACTATCTTCACACCATAGTTGGGGCATAAGTAACAACACTTATAAATCTGAAAATAAAACCAAGGTTGATTCCCACAATTGTACAACACCGAATCATGATGCATCTAAGGTGGTCTCAAAACTATCTCTTGGCTATTAAGTCTACGAAAGTATAAAACCAACTCATCTTTCGATTTCATTTTCGGCCATGTGCTAGAACAAAGGTATAGTTTGTGGAACTTGCTATAAAGTAGTTTTACACACCCATTGAATCGACCTTTGCCATTTATACGATAATGATTCAAGGATTAAATGGTTTCTGTCAGAATAATTAGTGCTGCATTGACTTTATGTCCTATTTGATCAATAAAATCTACCATTATGACTTTAAGATATCCAAGGACTTTTGAAAAGATCACTAGTACATATATCACTATGGCCATTGTTGCTATTCCCTGGTCATCATCCAAGTGTACATGAATGAAGTTCCATAGAAAACTCTATGGAATACCCGTTTTTTCATCTTTTGGTTTAACATATACATCAACTTGAGGCAAGCTAAGTCCAAGCATTTGCACAAGTTTCTCATGATAACTCACCTTGTTTAACCAATAAATTTTGTCAGGGTTTGGCAAATCAAGGTGAAATAAAACCATGTACTCTTCAGTTGTTGGTACAATGTCTGCTTTATTGAAGATAAAACACTTATAAGAGGGATCCCAAAACAACAAAATAGCTCTAATTAGATTATAGTCCGCATTTACTTTGAGTAGTGAGGCTAGGTCCCCATATTTATTCTCAAATACCTCTTGTCCCATTCTATTTATGCATTTCCAAATGTTGTTTAAGTCAACCAAATTATTTTGTTAAAGATTAAGATGAACTCTATTGGGCAAATGTGAGACAAAACCTTCAGGTAGATAATTACTATCTTTTCTTCGACCTTCTTTTAACTTGATTTTCAATTAGTGAGAAAGTTCGTAATGAGTTGATGCAAACTTTGATTGCATTTGACCTTCCATGGATGTAGTTTTAAGATCTCATTTATCAACAACTGATATGTGGCAAGTATTTCCTGTATAAAATTTGGAATAATGCAGATGCACAAAGTTAAATAAATAAACAAGACGACAATGCAAATGTACAAATAAATAAACAATATGATAATTGGAATGATGTAAAATGCACAAAGTCAGACAAATAAAATGGTTAGATAATCAATATATCACACAAACTATTCTTTATTGTGTCCTCTTTACATTACATCTAATGATAGGTTGGAATGGCTCTATCGTAAAGTTTAGCCCCTTAAATGTGGACTATATATAAGGCTAAGTGATTTTGACGACCAAAAGTTCCTAAATTGTTCCTTATATCATCGTCTATCAAAGACTAGTAAGGTATTTCAATCTTCACCCATCACAAGCTATAAATGGAAAGGATTCAATTTTGAGTTCGAGTATTTCACTAGCTATTGCAAAGATTATCATTTTACGAGAGTGTAGGTACTTTACTCCTTCCTAAGAGGAACAAAGCCTGAGTATAGAGCTCATATAATGCCAAAAAATGTGTTGTGAAAGAATATATAGAGTTTTCAACCCCAATTTTCTATAAATCAAACAAAAGACAAAAACAAAGGAAAAAGCGTTGGTAAACAAATTACATAATCATTACATTATAATACCATTAAACTAAAGGTTATAATAAATTTAAAATTTTATGGCTCGACTCTTTATGTGTCTCCAATAAAGTCACCAAGTTGTCATAACGTATAGATTATAGATCTATCGCTTGACATAACCTTAAGAGTCCCGACCAATTTTTTTTATTTAGGTGTGATTGGTCACCTAATGAATCTATCCTTTGAGGAAATCCTAATATTGACATAGGTTCCTAAAAAATAGGTTTTGGTCTACTGGTCAAAATAGGGTTCAATAGTTTGGTTATGTATGGTGAAGGTTATAGCATCCCCACATGCCCTTCCAAAGGATAGTACTTTTTAATTTTAAATTATCCTAAAAGGTTTTGGTTCTAATAGTCTTAAAATTTTAAAAATTAAATATTGAAAATAACTTCTAAAATTTCTTCATTAATCTAGCATAATTCCTAAAGATATTTCCTTACCTCAAGAGTATTTAAGAATCCCATTTGTTTTCTTGAAGAGACTTTGTTTTCTTGAAGAGACTTTGTTGTCAAAAAAGACTTAATCATTTTTTTTATCAAAAATATAGCTAATTCTTCTATCATTTGGGCCAAAATTAAAAATATTTTCTCATCAAGAAATTTCTTAGATAATTATCCATTTGTGATTACTAGTAATTTCATCTTTAGAATTTATTTTTATTTTACAAGTTTCATTTCTAAATTTTCTATCATTTGGGTCAAATTTAAAAATATCTTACAAGTTTCATTTCTAAATTTTTCACCATTTGGGCCAAATTAGAAATATCTTTCATAGAATTCAATCTCTACTTATTCATCATTTATTTCTTAGAAAGAAAATAATATAACAATTATTTTTTAAAATTTCATCTAAATTTTCTACCATTTGGGCTAGATTTAGAAAAACTTTTTACCTAGAAATCTCATAGAAATTCAGCCATGTGTGATTTTTCTTGAAATTTCATCATTGGATAATTGTCATATATTTTCAAACAAATTTACAAGTTATATTTTTATTTTTTATTTGGAAAGGAATATAATTACTTACATTGAAATTATTCCACCATTTGGCTAAATTTAGAGAGATTCCTCACCTAGAAATTTTTTAGAAAATTTATCATTTGAAAATTTTAAGAATCTCATCGTAGAATAATTGTTAATTCATTACGAAAATTTTATTAAATTTATTTATATATTTCCTTATTTTGTAAATTGAAAATAAATATTAATTATTGTTATTGAAATTTTATCTAAATTTTTCTTCCATTTTGGTCAAATTTAAAAAAAAAAATTCTCATTTAAAAATTTCCTAGAAATTAACTATTGTAATTTCTAATAATTTCATTTTTAGATAATTATTATTTACTCTTAAAACTTTATTAAAGTTTTATTTTATATTTTTCTTAAAAGAAAAAAACTTCCTCTAATTTTCCTAAAAAAAATTAATCATGCAAGAATATTTCAAAAATAAATAAATAATAAAAATAAAAGAATAAATCATAAAAAAATTGAAAAAAAACTAAAAGTCAACTAAGCTCAACTTAGACTATGGCTCGACAGTAGAAAAAAGAATCGACTGGAGCGACTTGAATAGCTCAACTAGAAACCAACTGCAGAATGTAGGTCAGGTATGCTACGAGTCGAGTTGGGGCGCAAATCCTTTTCAAGTCGACACATAGATCCTAGAACTTTTACTTCGCCTAAAATGATGCCGTTTTAAAAGACAATAAAAGTCTTAATTTTTTTGTATTTTCTTCAGAAGTTGCTTCAGCTCTCTCTCTTCTTTTTTTTCTTTATTTTCTCTCTCTAAACTTATGAACACCAGTGGTCAAAGATTGAGTTTTCTCGTCGAGTTCTAATTTTTTGCCAAAAAATTCAAAGTCACCAAAAAATTTAAATAGAATCTAGGTTTTTTATGGAAAAAAAATTCTAGAAAATTGTAAAAAATTCATCAAAAATGCTAATTCAACCTTTGTTTCTTGAGATCCTCCAAAACACTAACTAAGACCAAATCAACTTCTCACAACTCCCAAATTTCCTAAAACATCTTTTTGCTAGAAACTTTGCTTTTTCTTTCAAAATTTTTTTATTGCTATTGTTTGCTCTTTGTAATTACTGTGTTTGTTATGTGTTTTGCAACTACATATCCTAGCCTTTTTATATGGGGAAAGTTCAAGCTCGATCAATTTTTCAATATAGACCGAATTCTTCAAAAAGTCTATCTTATCACTAGAGGAAAAATTGGTTTTTATCCTAAAAAAAATCTCCATTAAATTTCAAAATTAAAACATGAATTATCATTTGAAAATAAAAATTCAATCCAACTTCATCACCGAGCAACAATTCTCGATCTTTTGATTTTTTTAATTATCTTTTCTTTTTTCCCTCTTTTTTTAAAACCTAATCAAATAAAGTAGCATATTTAAAGATAAATAAAGTTAAAATTAGAGATAAATTAAAATAAAAGCTTTAAAAAATTAGATAAAGAAGAAAACTAATAAATAAATAAATAATCTAGATAAATAAGATATATACATGTGGATAAAATAAAGATAAAAATCATAAAATAATAAAATATAAGAACTTAAAAACTTAAAAATAAAACAAAATATATAAAAAAAATTGGATAATTGGGCCAAGATTGGTTTGGACTCGATTGGATTGGGCCTAAATGGTTTGGGTTGGTTTGGACCAAATAAAGTGTTTACAAGTCATTAAACCCTAACCGTATTTCTTATTTTCCCTAAACACCCTTCACACTTATTTCTCCATTTCCTTTTTTATTTTTAATTAACCTAAAACCTTAAACCCGAATTGCAAAAATCATCCTAAAAACTTTAATTTAAACCATAAAATCACAAGTTCTAGAGTTAATCAAGCCTTCCAAGCTTTAATTAGAGATAAATTGCCTTTGATTTTGTTTGATTTTGAAAAAAACTTGATTAAATTAAAACCTGTATTAAGTTTTTTTTTTTTTTTTTGCATGAAATCATTAATTTTAGATTTGCATTTCCAAAAACTTTAAAAGCTTTAGGATTTGCATTCTGGAAGTAAAGTTTTTATAAGTTTTTGAAAATGCAAATTTGAAAGATTTTAAAAGTTTTCTGAAATACAAATCCAAAAGCTTGTAAACCCCAATCCTAAACCCCAAATCCCATACTCTTCATCCTATTGATTTTCTTTCTATGTTAGGTATTCATTTTTACAATATACTATATAATAATTGTAGTTTTTATGGTTTAAATTTGTGATAGATATGGATGTATGAAAGGAAAGAGAAATACAAGAAAAAAAAAGAAAGAGAAAAAGAAGAAGAGATGAGGTAGAGGAAGAAGAAGAAAAAATGAGTACATATGGGTGCATAAAAGGTTGAAAGGTAATTTATCAAAGGTTTATTAAGTAAATTCATTTAAGGGTATTTTTGTAATAAAAAATTAGGGTGTGAAGAGTAATTATTGAGGTATAAATAAAAGCTCCCTTTAAGAAGTTGTCATTTCCATTTTTACTATTATTCCTTTTCATGGTAGTAAAATGTCAATATTCTTACTCCAAGGTAGCATAATGGAATTAACCAGAAAAATTATGATGTAAATAATGCCCAATAAGCCTTTGATAGATAGGCTTTTCAGGTTTTAATAAAATTGACTAAGATGTGCAAAGTCCACTCATAAGTGGTCATTATTACATTACTTAGGCTTTCAAGCATATCTTGTATTAGAACTTAACTTATTAGCCGATTTTATTAAATTATAAAGTTGCCATTAATAGTGACCTTCATTATGAAAAATTCTAACATTCTTCCACTTAAGCAATATTAATTAGGTTGT
Organism: Durio zibethinus; assembly: GCF_047325235.1. Lineage (NCBI taxonomy): Eukaryota > Viridiplantae > Streptophyta > Magnoliopsida > Malvales > Malvaceae > Durio > Durio zibethinus. Next base: position 13,516,934 of record NC_143178.1, read on the forward strand.
TTAATTTTAAGAAAACATAATTTAAAAATAAGAATTCAAGCTGATTAATTTTACTTTGATGTAACCACAGTTTTAAAAACAATTTATCCATTGAGACAACATCTTAAATGATTTTGTCCAATAAAATCATCTAAAACTAAACCATAGTTGCTTTTATCCCCATATTGACACAAGAAAAATCCACGGTTACAAGTACTGAAGACTATATTAGCAATGAATCTCAATGTGACTATGTAGTAAGAAAATAACACTTGAACGTGATCTCAAAGTATTATTTTTATCGTTAGTCCCATTATTGGTTTCCAAACCCATTAAGAAATTTTTGTGGCGTCTAATATGCCTGTATGTCTTTTCCTAATCCTTGAGGTTACTTGATGGTATCATTTATAAGACATATCCAAATGGCATTAAAGTCATACTTAAGACACACACCAAGTCTTAAGATTTTTAATATGATATGTCAATATAAGATATGTACATGCAATAATAAATATATACAAATAACAAGTATGATGAATGTATAACATAATTATGTCTACTTAACCTTATGGTAATCACTTATAAGACATGTCCAAATGACATTAAAATCATACTTAATGCAGACATTAAGTCTTGAGATTTATAATATGACATGTCAATATAAGATGTGCATATGCAATAATAAATATATACAAATAATAGCTATGATAAATGTATAACATAATTACGTCTAATTAACTTTATGGTACCGTATTAACCTATTTATCTCAAGCTCTATCTTATAAGTCATTAGCAATCACATGTGACACATTTAACAAAGTAAAAACAACTCAAACAATAATGGTTTCAAAATCAAAATTTACAATGCATTTATTACCATAATCAAACTAAAACCTTAACAGATTCTATTTTTCATACTTGTAGATATCCATATTATGAATTGGTAATACTATATTCCTTACATAAAGAAAATATGTCATCATACAATCATATCATAATGACTCCCACTAATCTAATGAATCATAGACATGCTACAATCAAATTCTGAATAATGAATAATGAGCACAACAATAAAAGGAGTCATCAAAATTATATATTGTTTGCTCTCATGCCAAAAGTGATAAGTACTATTGTTCTTGGATTTCCATAATGTCACTTTAATAAACCACTCACAAAATTACTAACATATTATGAAAAAATTTGAAATTCATATGTTCACACAGCTCAAAATTCTCAATGCCTCAACATGAGACCATTCTCAACAACTTTGAAATTGATTGAATTATCAATCTTTCATGTTTAAAATGTGCCCAAAATAATATCATAAAAACTCCCTTTGACATTAATACAAATGATATTTCTAAAATAATAACTTTAAGGCATTTATGAGTTTTCACTATTTTAAAAACATATATAAAAGAACTTTAGCTAATTTTCACTTTTTTAAAAAAAATAGATTTTTTACTGAATAAAGTAAAATCAAAACCTTTATATTATTCTTTATGGTAACATTCAAGATTAAACTCAATATATAGTTTATAACAAGAAAAGTGAAATAAGAGAAAATTAGAAAATTTTTGTTATCTCTCAAAATTAAATCAATAAAATTTGAGGAAGATTATCAAGCAAAGAATTAAACCAACAAGAAACAAAACAAGTAGTTTACTTATTTGCAAAAAAATTCATTCAAAAACATGTCTAATAAATGTAAGATAATATTCTCCTCCTCATATGTGAGTTTCTCAAAAGAAAATATTAAATTTTCTTTAAAAACACATTGTCAACAAATATCAACAATATGCCTTTAAAAATCAGTAACTGTTAGGTTTGATAATGTTAGCTAAAAAAATTAAACCAATATTTTAATTGAAAGTTAAACAATCAAAATAAATATTTGTCAAAAGGAAATTTTATTTCAACAACTTTTAACTTTACTTAAAACAATTGAGATATCATAATAGGTCTAAAATTTTTTTGTATGAAAGCTAATCATTTTGGTGATTATAAAATGCTAAACAACAAATATATATATATATATATATATATCACTATATGTGATGAATTAAATTGACAAACAATTTATGTCTTTATTATGTTGTACAAAACATCCAAGAACTTATCACTCATAGTAAACATAAATTATGATGACAATTATCTAAACATATTGAAATTTAGCATAAAGGCTAATCATGATCAAACAGATAGACTTCAAATTAATATTTTTACTACTCTTATCTAAGCAATCAATGTGCCAGAGAAAAAGTTTATTCTTAGATATCCTTTAAGAGAAAACTTTATAATTTTGCGTGATCACATTTCAAAAAAAAAAATACAAAGACTTTAAAAAATATATCATCTTTAGATTGATAAATTCTCTAGGTCTATGTATCTTTTACTGCACAAAAAATGGTTCAAAATTATCTCTAACTTAAAAACATATAATCACCTCATTTGGACAAGTAATCACATGTAGTAACTTAAATAAAAAATCCTATAAAACAACATAAGAAAATCTCAAATAATCAAATAGTTTTAATAATTTTCTTATGTCCACTTATGCATGTAATTCTTATGGGATAGATACTAATCTAAATGTACTACTATAGATAACTAAAAGTTAAAATTTAGAATGGCCATTACAATTTTAAACACCTTTAAAAAATTTCAAGTCATGTTCCATAATCATTTTATCAATTGAAAGAATACTTCGCATGCCATATTACCAAGTAAATGGTTTCAACAATCAATAACACTATTATTAATATTATGGCATCTCAATCATTTAAGCATGACTATAAGAAATTTTAAAATTAAAATTTGACTAGCCACAATGAACATCAACCAATGTAGGTACTTTATATTTACATAAGATTCAACAAATTTCATAATCTTAATACTATAAATTTCAACATAATAGCATATGATGAATGTCAATAATATATATTTTTCAAGACAATCACATACACATAATAATTATGGTGCAAACAAATCTCACATTCATGATAATATTCATGTGAGGAATATGATATTTTTAATAACACCAAACATTAGTTGTGACATAAACATTAAGGAAATTTAATCTAGTAAGTCTTAACAATAATATATTTCAGTCAAAACCTTACAATTTGCAAAACTAATTATTTTACTTTCTCTTATAGACTGAAACTTTTACTCATATCCATTTAATTTTCACAATTCATCTTTTTTATTTATTATCTAGGATTTTTATAGTAATATTTATTGAGTTTTATGATCCTAAAGGCACGCTTCAAATACTTACTAAGAAATAAAATTTTATTTATTGCTTTCTCAAAATATTATAATACCATAATTACAAACAATTAATATCTTATAAGAGCACATTTGATTTAGTAAGTATTTTGTAAAACCAAAGGATTTTAAGAGCTAGTCCAACAATTTATATAAAACAAATTCACTATACAATTATTTAATATATGTTATTTTTCATAACATAATTGCATAATTTTAATAGCAAAACTATCTTATTATTTCAAATACTAGTGTAAAATCTCAATGCCTTTCATGAATCATTATAGCCAATATATATTGTCTCATATATCTATGAAAATGAGTGTAAAATATATATCAAATAATACACTTTATTAGGCTTTAAACTTAATGCCTAAAATTTCATATCATAATTATGTGATATATAAAATTAATAACATTATAAGTATGCTAAACATATTTATGCCACATGACATATGCTTTCAAAATAACCAAACTTAATTTTGTGAATCTTTTAAATATTATCATATTTTGCATAAGTATGATCATTCATAAAATCAATTTATCAAACAATGATATAATCATACAAAACACTATAACAAACTTACTAATAATGTTTGTGACAATTATTTTCATGGATTCATATGACTAGATAATATTTAAAAATTCACAAAATTGTTAGCATAAGATTTTTATCATCACAAAATGTAACATACTTACAATTGGACAATAATCGATGAAAATGTTAAAAATTAATGATTATGTTCAAGAAAACACTCATAACTTAATTAAGCTCTAAATCTTCTTTTATCCTTTTTAATTAGAGCTATTTAATCTTTCTCACAAAAATCAACTATAATATTTAAGACATAAGAATACAAAATTTCACATATGAGCAACGATACTTACAAACAGCACTAATCCATGATGTGTTATTTATAACTAAATAGAAAAAGTCTAAGTATATTATCACAAACTCCTCTTTGAGTATAGAATGTGATATATTAGTATGCATTTTTCATATGAAGCTAATATGAGAATATCTTAATTTTTGAAAAGTCTATTGTCCTCTTTAGGCAAGCAAACCTTTTAGACCTATGTACCATCAATCGTGATGCTTCATGTCCACTCTAAATTACTAAGCACAATTGTCCCCTTCAGGCATGTGATTATATAAGGTAATTGAAAAATACTCTTGTTCTTGTGAATGTGAAAATCTTGCAAGTTTTAATGAGTAAGCCACTTTGGCAGCCAAGCACCCAAATTAACCAATTGTATATTCTCACATTGAGAAATTAGATTGCCCATAATTATAGTTTTTACATACCTAACCAAGTGTATATATTTTTACCACTCATGAGATACTTAACCATGAGTTATCTCTTTAAATCATTAAAAAGTTGATCACTCTGTGTGAAACACCAATAATCAATGTGTATCTTGATGGATCATTATAGATATGATCTCTCTTTGTGAGATACTTAAATCGAATGTCTCTCTAAATTAACAAGTAATTTATTGTATTTAAACAAAGTGTCTTAAATTTTTATGAATAATTTAATATTTAATATTTCATAATTTATTCTTATGTATCATCTATTATAATACAATTTTCACTAATTAATGATGATACATAACTCTAAAATAATCATCGAAAAAATGAATCAAAACAGTAATTTCAAACTCAAATTATTTCATATAAATAATAATTCAATATTATCTAATAATCAAATTAAATTGTCAAATAAATTACCAATTTGATGCTAGTTGTACCGAATATTTGTGGATTTAAAACCCAACTTACCTTTCAAAACTATGCATATTGTACTTAAAATGGATAGCCAAAAATTAGTAAAAAGTAATTTTACTAAATTTATTTAATTATGCACATAATTTTAAACTAGCAATACGTAAATTTTAAACACCATATAAGAAGAGTATATGCCTTCACTAGATTCATAACATGCTAAAATATATTATCATGAGATAAAATGTCAAAAAGCATATGCATAACATATAATAACCATTGAATTATATATGAATATAAAATAATCAAGATTTCATGCCATTCAAAATTTATATGAAAATACTAAAAAATTTAGAAATAAAATTTAAAGTAGGAAAGAATAAGCTAGAGTGAAAATAATTGTCGGAGTAGGCTACATGTGCCACACTCACTTTTTGTTGGCCATGGAAAGATATCCTCTTTGACCTCTAATCGGGTTGACCCAACCCTTCTAGATCTTGCTTTGACCCGTTCAAATTTGTTTGGTTTTTTAAGCCCGATTTGATAATTTTTTCTTGTGTTTTTCATGAAATTAAGGTTTCTAAAACTAAATTAAGCTACTATTTTTATCAAATCCATGTAAAAAATCGCATAAAAAAATGACAAAAGATATATCAATCGACCAAAAGCAATCGGATTATAAAATACATGTTCATACCCAATTTAAATTTTCTTCGAATTTCCTTGAATTTCTTTGCCTTTTGATGCAATTAAATCCTCTAAGCATTGGTTAACACAAATATTCAAAATTCATGCTTCAAATCGCATCAAAAGAACATAAAATAATGAAAAATTAAGCCAAAACTTTTATGGTTTAAGTCCCACGCACAATCCAGTTCAATTTTCTTAGTATCCAATCGTGTAAATTGATATTTTATGAAATCTAACACATTGGTTCATCTTTATAACACATGGTTAACAATATTCAAGAATCACTTTAAATTAAAACACATAAAATGTCCAAGTTTTAATAAAATCTTGAATTGTGTTCAAATTTTGAATCCAACACATGAAAACTTGATTTCTCTCTTTATAAAATGAATTATCAAAAATTGTTAGTATGGTTAAAATCCTTGTTTCAAGAGAAACAAAACCCTAATATAATTCTAGAAACATTGATTGTAGTTGAGGTTTCAGCAAGACAAAGTTTTGCCCAAAAACAATTTTTTAATTGAAAACAAATTTGAAAATAATATTTTGGGTCTAATATCATATAAAGAGGCTTTGATACTAAATGTGAGTAAAACCCTAATATAATTCTAGAAACATTGATTGTAGTTAGAGATTTCAGCAAGACAAAGTTTTGCCCAAAAACAATTTTTTAATTGAAAACAAATTTGAAAATAATATTTTGGGTCTAATATCATATAAGGAGGCTTTGATACCAAATGTGAGTAAAATTTTATAATTCATATATGAAATATTAGAACACCAATAATAAAAAAATTAATTGACATACTTGTTTAGGCAACCTTTGTTGATAAGCGAAAATAACATGAATGTTTTAGATAGACTAAGTCTTCCTCTTCGCTCTTTTGTTAATGGTAGCTCTCATTGGATAAATGTTGTTAATTAAAAATGAAGAGTGGACCTTAGCTAATTTTATTAAAACCTTAAAAGCATCCCCATCAAAAGCTTACTAGAGCAAAGGTCTTCACAAGTGTCAAATTATACTAACCTAATAAGATGTGCAAAATCCACATAAAAGTGATCATTATTACATTACTTGACCTCTTACGCATGTCTCATATTAAGACTAAACTTATCATCCAATTTTATTAAATTATAAAATTATTAATAGCTCACGTTATAAAAAATTCTAACATTAACAACCAGAACATGCATCAATTACTAGAATTGAACACTTAACTTTCATCAATAAACATTTATTCAACTATCTAAAAGTCAAAATTAACATCTGTCGTGAAAAAAAAAATGAGGTTAATCCAAAGAATGAAAACCTTGACATGTTGAGTAATATGGGCAATTGTCTAATCTTAAATCTCTGTTTCTATCATAGAATTTTATCTAACTAGTACCACCATTGGAAGATGATCCTTTATAAGTTATATACAATCTGTCAATTGAAGCATTTTTGTCTCCTGATTGACTTCTACTAGAAGAACTTCAACTAGCTTTGCAAGTTTCTTATCTACAATGTTGATAGAACTATTGTCTTGTTGATCTTTGAGCTTTCTATCAAAACCCCAAACTGGTTTGGCCCATTTTTCCTCAATTTGAGAGGCCAAAAGAGCTATAATGTTAATGTGTTCTCTAGCACCATGTCAATGGTTCCATAACTTGGCTAATCTAAAAATCCAATGGTTAACCAAGTAAATGCTTAATAGAGGGATATTGTTAGACCACCTCACTTAGGGGGTGAGACAAAAATATTAAGGGACATCTCCAGGATAAAAAAGATGAAGTTGATGGTCAACCACAAGTGACTCCACAAGCTAACCCCAACCCAACGTTAGTTGCTAAGCCAAATCTTGAATTAGGAGCACAAGGTAATTGAGCTATATTTGTTTAGCCAAATCATTGCTTTAGAGCATAAAATAATCATGGCATAGGTGTCAGCCAATTAATCATGGTTTAAGGGCACAAATTAACCAACACGTAGGTGCACAATCAAAGCATGACTTAGGGACACAAATGAACATGCATTTAGGTGTTCAATCTAACATAGGCTTAGATGCTCTACAAAACATTGGTTGGGGGTAAGCTAATGTACTTGGAAATAACCATCGTTAGAATTATCTCAATCAAGCCAATCAATGAGTTAATTTCAAGCAACTATATAATGAACCTTAGGGGGAACAAGGCATCCCACAAGCTAATAACTACCATCAACATAACCAAAGTTTTTTCCATACCTTTCAATTGCAAATCCTCGTTACCCTAGTCCATCAAAGTTATGTTCTAGAGATTGAACAATAAAAGTAAGTTCACTGTAAAGTGTGGGATGTCAATGATTATATTAAGCGGTTGTTAGGGAATTCTTTGACTAGCATAGCCTTTAAATGATATGTAGGCTTACCACCAATTTAGTTCAAAGTTGGAATTTGATTATAATATTAAATTGTATAATTAATTATAAAATATTACTAAATTAATTTAATAATATTAATATTAAAATATTATTAAAATAATATTATATATTAAATATTGTTAAATTATTATTTAATACAAATATTATTAAAATAATATTAAAATAGTATTACATAACAAAAAATTATTAAATTATTTTTTAAAATTGAAATGTTATTAAAATAATATTAAAATATGAAAATATTATTAAATTAATACTTAATAGTAACATAATATTAAAATTTATATTAAAATATTATTGAATTAATATTTAATATTCAAATATTATTAAAAAAATTAAATAATAAAATATTCTTAAATTATTTTTTAAATTTAACTTATGATTAAAATAATACTGGAATATGGAAATATTATTAAATTAATATTCAATATTAAAATTTGATTAAAATAAAACTAAATATTAAATATTATTAAATTACTATTTAATATTAACATTACATTAAAATTATATTAAAAATTATTGAACTAAAATTTAAGATTGAAATATTTCTATAATATTATTAAAATAATATGAAATTATTATTAAATTAACATTTAATATAAAATAATATTAAAATAATACTAAATATAAAAATATTATGAAATTAATGAAATAATATTTACTAAATTAATATTTAGTATTATTAAATTAGTATTTAGTATTATTAAATTAATATTAATATTATTGAATTAATATTCAATATTATTAAATTAACATTTATTATAGTTAATATTATTAAATGAATATTGAATTTTTTAAATTTATATTTACTTTATTAAATTAAAATTTAATATCTTAAATACGAGTTATTTTATTAAATTAATTTTGAATAAAATCAATTTAATATTAATTAATATCTAATTTTTATATTAAAATATTATTATTTTTTGTTTTTGTTAAATAATAATTTCTATAGTAAATTACCAGAGTAAAATGGTCTTTTAATTTTATTCCATTCATATTATTTGAACTAATTAAACATATTAATAATAATTCTTTCTTTATTTCATTCTAAAGAATCAAGCCCATAATATATATTTTATTTTATTTCTCTTATTTTTTATTTTCACAAAATATTAATTTCATTTCTTTGTTATTCAATTATGCGAATCAAACATACCTATAATCTTCAATGCTTCCATTGAAATCTTAAGCCTTCCAATTTTAAAATATTTAAAATGAGCTTTTCAACTAAATCTTGTAATCTTAAATTTTTCAATGATGAAACCTTTAACCTATAAAATATTAATTTCATTTCTTCTCTATTTTTTTCCACAAACCAAACATACCTATAATCTTCAATGCTTCCATTGAAATCTTAAGCCTTCCAATTTTAAAATATTTAAATTTTATGAGCTTTTCAACTAAATCTTGTAATCTTAAAATTTTCAATGATGGAATCTTTAACCTATAAAATATTAATTTCATTTCTTCTCTATTCTTTTCCACAAACCAAACATGCCGATAATTTGAAATGTTTTCATTGAAATCTTAAGTTTTTCAATTTTAAAATATTTAATCTTTGAGTTTTTCAACTAAACCTAGTAATTTTAGGTCTTTCAATGATGAAATCTTTAGCTTTACAATTTCTATTTCTTGAAACCTTGTAATTTTAGGTTTTTCAATCTTGAAATGTTTAAACTTAGAAACTTTTAGGCCTTGTAACCATACACCTTCCCATCCAATAACTTTTAACGTTACATCACCTTCATTGAATCTTATAATCATAGCACCTTTCCATCCTAAAACCTTGACCCTTACATTGAAATTTAACAAAAATTTAAACTCAGTTAAAATATATTCATTTTTTTATTTACAAACATTCCAAAAATTTGAATTTATCTTCCAATTTGAGTTGAATGTATAACTCAACAATTAAATTTAAGCAATTAAAACAAATTAATTGCTTAAGTAATCTCATATCTTAACCATCTAGAGAATTTTATATGACTAATTTGGTTATACTAAAAATATATCCCAACAAGAATTATATTAAACATGAGATGTGGCAAGTAGATTAACAAATAAAAATCATATAAAAAGAAATTTAGACTAAATAAACAAAAAGATCATATAAAAAAATATGAAAAATATAAAAGTCCATAAGTCGACAGGCTACTCTTTTTTTTTTTTTTTTCTTTGGTAGCTGCCCTCGTTATTCTGATGGAAATATGTTTTGTTGTTTACCCTAAACCTATAAAACTGTGAACTTTGATGGCCAAATAAAAAACTGTAAGCATCCATTTTCCTGCAAAAATGTAAAGTCAAAGCTTTAAAGACCTTAGGATACATAACCTTTCTAATGTAAAAGAACATTTGAATGCTATGCATTCAATTGTAATCACAAAAACATCACGTCCTTCACTTTTACAACTTTTCCTTTCAATTAGGATCTAATAACTGGCAAACACCATATATACTCTGGGAACTAAAATCACTTTAGTGAAAGCCCAGAAAGCATGCCATAGGATTTGACAAACATGAAGCAGTGAAGAATCACTTGACTAATGGCCCTCTTGTAGAATGCTACTCAAAATGCCCAAGCCTTGATGTTCTGAGCAGTTACATCACACAAAAACTTTGTAATCTTCTTTGTTAATAAACATCCGGATTTGTTTCTTAATAGAACTGCCGAGGTCTCCTCCATGTGTGCTCATCGTACTCTTCTGTTTGTTCTTTGGGGCGTTCATGTTTGCACTTTAGGCAAACCTGGTTCCTACTGTAATTCAAGAAATCACATCTGCACAGGATATTGTACTGGTAAATAAATATATCAGTGTTCCTATTAAAACTTAACACGAGTGCAGTAGATAGAGAGACGTACGAAGGGCATTCCCATTCTCCAGGATTTAACTGTCTCTTGGGCCTTGCCTCTTGGCAACGTAAACACTTTCTATTACTAGCAAAATTCATAAACCCACACCTGCATACACAATCAATATTACTAGTAGTAAAAATGGATCAAACATAAAAAATTAACAGACTAGAGTTAATCCCAAAAAAAAAAAAATGAATGCTTTCTCTAAATCCGTAAGAAATATTCCATTAACTATATTTAAAATAAAAAAAAATTGCTGATATGGGGGTTTAAGAGACACCAATATGATGGAATTTTCAATGGACTTCACTCAACCCCTTTACTTTCCAGCTTGTTGATTTTCTATTTTCTCTCTTCCACAAATTGGAATACAATTGCTGGTGAAACTTCTGAATGTTTGAAAACTGAAGATTAAACCAATCTGCGTGAAAGCTAATTCTATAATCGTGTGAAATACCCATCTTGTTTTGTTGGCATACGATCAAGCATGATATATGTCTTCAAACCAAAAAATGAAACCAAAAATACCCAGCAAAATAATTGGCAAAAAGATCAACTCAAAACCTAACAGCAAAGTGCAAAGCACAAGTTTGAAGGAATAGCAAGACATGGGTTAGCAACATCACTTCACCAGTTTCAAGCCAAGCTCAATGTAAGCAATTTGAAGGTCAAATTCATGATTGGCAGTAGGCTTTGAAGAGAGATTGGTGTACAAGGAGAGAGAGAGGACCATTGCTGCCAAAGGCTCTGGAAGTAGCTCATTGGTGAAGGTTGCTAGTAATGATGCGAAGCCTTTGGATGAATGAGGAGAAAGAGAAAGGAAGAAGGAAAAGGACAGGACTAGAAAAAATGATCCCTTTGTTGAAGTGCAAATGATGGCTCTGGCCATCACTAGACTTCCAACAATGGTCTTAGAAATAGAACAATTGGGAAATATGAGATGTTGATCAGAGGAGAACAAAATCTTTGGAACCTAATAAGCATTCAACTCAGGGGAGGCTTAGGTAGCCAGAAAATCCTGTAACAGTATATATACTACTAGGTAGTGAATCTATCCATGTCAGCAACAAAGTAAGAAAAAGGACTTGATAGCACCTTTTTAAATGGTTTAAGGAGTAACTTCAATATTTTCAGAGTATATGAATTTCATAGAGTAAGAGGACCAGATCATCTGTTAAACAGACGAGAAAATTGGTAATGTGGTTTACAGGGAACTCTTCACCAAAACAACAAAAGGCATAAAGCAATCTAACACAATATCCACATACATCTTTCAATCCAACTTGACATTCTTTTCTTGAAAACTAGCAGCAGAACAAATAACTCAAGTAACTTGGATGAGGCAAATAGATTGAATGGAATAAAAAGTTAGAATATTGACAGCATCGATTTCTTTCTTTCTTTCCTTCCTTTTTTCTCTCTTGGATAATTAGATAGCATCAATTTCACTAAAACTAATTCTGATATTAACAAGGATGATCTTGAATATGTGACGGCCAACAGTAAAAATTCTATTTAATAGAGTGATACTGAAGAAATGAATATTCTTGAAAATCAGAAGGGCTCCTCAACAGCATAAATTGAAAAGCAACTTACTCTGGGCAGTTCCAATCTCCTTTCTTCATTTGAACAACATTCACACCAACCTTCTTTGGACCCTCTGCTTTACACTTTAAGCACCGTATATTTCTTGAAAAGTTCATGAAATTGCACCTTCAACATAAAAAGCAATGAATCGACTAGCTGGAATCAATAAAAAGTCTGACCATTATCAGAAACACAATTTCCACCCCTTGTATTGAACCATAATTTGTAACTCTAAGGCCTGCATGTCTGACTTATTAATTAACCAACTATTACACAAAAGAATTTGATAACTTCATTCCTTCATTTCAACATTTGTACTGATTTCTAAATATATTAAGTAAACTCTCACATTATTATAAAATCTGAATTAACAAAAAGGAATGTGCATAACAATGTATATAGTGATAAAGATGAGTTTCTCACGAATCGAACATTGATAAGGATCAACTAATGTACTTAGAATGCATTAATATTAGATGCTGACAGCTAGGAAGATAAATGCAAACTTACTCAGGGCAGATCCAATCTCCTTCCTCCATTTCAGTTTTATCACGACCAACTTTTCTTGGGCCATCTTCTTTGCATTTTAGGCATTGCAGATTTTTAGAAAAGTTCAAGAAGTTACATCTGCAATTAACAAGCAAAATTGGCTTACAACTATTAAACAGCATGCAGAGATTTTAGAAAGCAAGAACATAGGTGAATAACGTTCTATAAGAAACTTCAAATTAGTACATCTTTCAGTATGTTATATTTCCATTGGGTCATCGTTTTTTCCAACAATGGTACATTGCTCAGTGCGCATCGCATTCAGGACCCTGTTGTATAGGTATCCTATACCAGAAAGACTCTAAATCTCATTCATATTTAATATTCCGTTTTTGGTTGAATTAGGGCTATTAAAGATTGTTTTCTCCCAAGAACCTAATTACCATAGGTTGTTGCCCCTTCATGTGTAACAAGAATGTTTCCACAAAATGAAATCATGAAGGAAATATCCCTTCATTTTCTATTCAACAAGATCCTGAGAAACAACCTCAACAGTAAAGAAGGCTTCATAAAAAACTTACTTGGGACACATCCAGTCTCCTCTTTTCATTTCAACATTTTTAAACTCTCTGTCATCATTTCCACTAACAGTTTTTTCCTTTTGAGGAGGAGCTTTAGCGGCAGGCATAGGAAGTTCAGCATCACATGATGTCTCACTCAATTTTGTCAAGTCAGAAAGTAGAGTCCTTGCAGATGCATCAATACGCTCTCTGCCAGGAGGTTTCTCTCCCCCCAAAATAACAAGGGGATCAAGGGCGTAGGATAATAAGATACGCACAATGTCCACAGTACGAGCAGCTGCTTCTGCTCCCTTTAGTATCACATAAGCTCTATCACAGGAACCACGCAGATTACAAGTACTACAAACCTGCAGAAAAATGCACCAGTCACACCAACACTTAAAGTTCTTACAGGCCTGGGCAGTTGGCAGAAAATGTGCCCTTCCAAACATGAAGTAGGTTTTCCAAGACATTAGAGTGATGAAAAGCCAAATAAATTAAATAACGGTAAAATTAACATATGAAGAGCATATTTCTTGTGTTGCTGAATAAACAGCTAAAGAATTTGATACGAAAAGGGAAAACAACGTACATCCCCTTCATCGAGTTGAACATAGGCTCTCAACCTTTTAGCTGAATTCACGGCTTTTCGTAAAAGATTAGGACATCCAATCCCCACAACCGTTTCAATATCGTCAGTAGACAACAATCTGCACCAAATGGAAAGAGTGAAGGTCAACTTTGTGAACATGTAGATTATATATCAATTTATTGCTATAAAATAGACAGCCTCCAATGCCACTTATAAATCTTCAGAATTCTATTTTCTTTAAACTCTCCAGCAACTTAATACAGTAATAATCTTCCATTTCAAGATATAAGAACCAAGACCGTGTTTAATTGTTGTGCTTACTCTTTGCTATCTGCTTTTAGAAAAAAAAAAAAAAAAACAAAAAACAAAATACTAGTATTAAACATAAAATAAAATAATTAAAAACTTTGAGATAATTTAGAGGAGAAATGGAATTGGCAAGAAGTTAATGATAGCAAAGTCAAAAGACAAAGAACCCATTACTTGAGAAGATCGAAACGGTCACGAGCAAAGCTAAGGCAAGCGTCTTTCACAAAATTCATGTCCTTATAACCATTGGCCGCATCGGAAGTGGCAGCGTTATTAGTTTCAACCAAGTAACCCTTGGTCTTTAATTTTTCAATGAAAGTGATCCATTCGGGCCAGGGGTGGGGTTGAGACGCCGAATCGAGAGGTTCTGTGCTGTTAGCTTTAAATGTGTCGAGTACGGCAGCAGAGGAAGTGTGGCGGTGGAAGCGGAAGGAGAGGGAGGGGAAGGCCTTGGAGAAGAGAAGCTGAGGAGAAAAAGGAGGAAAGAGGGGTTTGCGGGCACGGATGAGGGAGTTGCTGAAGATTAAGAATGTTGAAGCTGACATTTCTTTTACTAGATTGCAACTTTGCAAGGGAGAGATGAAGGAGAAAAATTTATACTGTTTAGAGAACTTTGGTTTTCGAGGGTTTTAGAGGGTAGCATAGGGTTTTATACACTTCAGTTAAATTTCATTCCTATCTCTAATCTTTTTTATTTTGGTTTCGCATCAATTCTTTCTCAATTTTTTCCATTGATCCTAACTTTTGAATAACTATTTCTATGAGATCTTTAAACTTAGTTAATGTTATAAAATTTAACTTATAATAGAATAAATTATTTAATATTATAATCTTAAATAGTTACGTAAAACACTTTTTATTTTTGAGAACGTGAAACAAATAAAAAAATAAAAAATCGAATTAAAATATTAGTGTTCAAATTAATTAAAATCAATTTTTCTGTTATTTAGTTTAGTTTTAAGTTCAGATATTACATAATTTAATTTAATTTAATTTGATTTTTTAATAAAAATTAAAAATTAAAAATATACTAATTGAATTATATATTTTTATTAATTTTTTATATATTTTAAATTTTTATAAAATAAAATAATTGTTTTATATCTAGACTGATTTTGTGGAATATAGTTTGCCTTAACACTTAATGAGATTAATTAAATAAGAAAATAAACCAATTGAGCTTTATTAAAAAATAACTGAAATGGTAAACTTGAGCAATAATGAGAATAAGAAAGAGATTAAGGTCGGCATATCACTTTTATTAGTAGACAGGCAAAGATTGAAAGATTTATTTCAAGTTTATAGATGTATTTGTTTGGTGTTATTAGGATATGTTCAAGCTTAGTATTGAAAATAATGAAACATAAACTACTTTTAAAGCCGGAATGTAGACCAATTCAACAAAAGTTGAGGAGAATGAAGTTTGAGATATTGCTAAAGATTAAAAAAGAGGTAAATAAGTAATTTGAGGCGGGTTTCTTGCAAGTGGCCAAGTATCTGAAATGGGTAGCCAATATAGTACCTATCCTTAAAAAATATGGGAAGGTATAAATATGTGTTGATTACCGTGACTTGAATAGAGTTAGCCATAAGGATAATTTCTCTTTGCCTCACATCAACATGTTGGTGGATAACACAGCTAGGCACTCTATGCTTTTTTTCATGGACGGTCTAGATCTAACTAGATAAGGAGGGCCCAAGATGACATGGAGAAAACTATTTTTGCAACTACATGAGGTACCTTTTGATACAAAGTTATGACATTTGGTTTGAAAAATGCTAAACTAACTTATTAAAGAGTCGTGATGACACTCTATTATGACATGATGCATAAGGAGATCAAGATGTATATGGATAATATGATTGCAAAATCTCGTTAGGGAGAAAACCATGTTGTCAACCTCAAAAAATTATACACTTGGAGTTAAGTCAGAGAAATTACTAGGCTTCGTGATTAGTGAAAAAAAGGATTGAAGTCAACCCAAACAAGATACATGCTATTTAGAATTTGTCGCCTCCAAGCACACCGAGAGAAGTTTGAGGTTTCCTAGGTAGATTGAACAATATTTTTGGATTCATTTCTCAGCTTACCTATAAATGTAATCCTATCTTTAAGCTTTTTTGCAAGTACAACCTTAGAGAGGAATGAGGAATACAAAGAGGCTTTTAATAAAGTTAAACAGTACTTATCAAATCTTTCAATTGGTGCCACCCGTTTTAGGAAGACTATTAATCTTATAGTAAATGAGAAGTCGATGGGATTTATGCTAGGACAATAAGATGAATATAGCAAAAAAGAGTGAGTTATCTACTATTTGATTAAAAAGTTCACAGAATATAAGTCCAAGTATTCCTCATTTGAGAAAATGTGTTATGCTTTAGTTTATATAACTAAAAGACTTAAGTAGTATATACTCTACCATGCCCCTTGGCTTATAGTGAAGTTAAACCTAATCAAGTATATCTTTGAAAAGCCTTCGCTATCTAGAAACATTGTAAGGTGGCAAATGATGCTCTCAGAATATGATATCGTATATGTAAGGTAGAAGGCAATCAAAGAAAGTACCATAATCAAATCCCTAGCAGATTGTCCTATTCAAAACTATGAAACAATTAAGCTCGATTTCCATGATGCAGAGTTAATGGCTATCTCTCAACTTGATGATGAGGAGTATGATGAGACGTCTTGGATAATGTACTTTGATGAAGCTACTAATGCTTTGGGGTAATTTTGATATCTCCTAAAGAACATTACTGTTCCATAATAGCCGGGTTGAATTTCAATTACAATAATAACATCATTGAATATAAGGCCTATATCATGGGTTTACAAGCTGCTATAGATAGAAAATTTTAAGTATTAAAGGTAGTTGAGGACTCAACTTTGGTTATCCATCAATTGAAAACAGAATGTCAAACAAGAGATTTAAAACTCAACCCATATTTTAAGTATATTTAAGAGTTGATTAAGCAATTAGAAGCTATCCAATTTGAGCATTTACCTTGTGAAGAGAATCAAATTGTTGATACCTTGGCTACTTTGATCATAATGATCCGAATTGATGATAACACTTATATTCAATCCATCAAATTAAATGTTAAAGACGTGCCAAATCATTGTTTTAATGTGGAAGAGGAAAATGATGGAAAAACATGGTATTATGATATGTTATAGTACATTAAGAATCAAGAATATCCAGACTAAGTAACTAAAAATTATAAAAAAGTCATCAGGAGACTAGCTATGAGTTTCTTCCTGAATGGTGATGTTCTATATAAGAAAAGTCATGATCAAATGTTATTGAGATGTTTAAATGCGACTGAGGTGAAAAAGATTATTGATAAGGTGCATAATGGAATATATGGGGTACATGTGAATGGATATATGATGGCAAGTAGACTTGTTCATGGGTCAAGTTGGATTTGAGTTAGGTTAGCATGGTATTCTAGTATTTTAAGTAAGCCTAGGCCTAGCCTTGCTCGACTTTTCAAGTTTTAATTTTTGCCTAAGCCCGTTCCTACATGTAATAATAAAATCTAAACCTGTCTAAAACACTGGTATTTAAAATTGGAAAAAAAGTTTTTTTCATTTTTTTTGTAAATTATTAATTTAACTAATTTAATTAATTTTAATTAAATTCATGAGTCAGTTGGGCTTAGGTTCAAATTAATTTTGTTGAATGTAATTTAAATTGGATCATTATTTTGTATAAAAAAAAAATGAGCTTCATCATATTATACGTAATAAAGCAAATGGGCATTGTCCATTATAAAAAATAAAGCAAATAGACTTTGTCCCACTATGATAAAAAATATTTTTTAATTTTCGAGTCAGGCCTAGGCCTTAAATGGTGAAATCCAAGCCTAACCCTATTTTTTGAGTAAGTCTCATTTATTTATCCAAATCTATTTAATGGACTTAATATTCATGTCTAAGTCCTTCAAAATTTAAGGGCAAGCTTTCAGGTTTGAGCGGGTCATCCGACCCATGAGTAGGTCTAATCGCAAGGTAAATCATGAGGGTTGAGTACTACTAGTTAATAATAGAGAGTGATTGCATTGACTATGTTAAAAAATGTCACAATTGCAAAATC
Source organism: Durio zibethinus (assembly GCF_047325235.1). Classification (NCBI taxonomy): domain Eukaryota; kingdom Viridiplantae; phylum Streptophyta; class Magnoliopsida; order Malvales; family Malvaceae; genus Durio; species Durio zibethinus. The sequence goes on from NC_143178.1 coordinate 13,535,488, forward strand.
TATGCTGATAAAATTCATGCTCTGCCCATTACTTTACATATGTTGGCACCACCTTGGCCATTCTTTATATAGGACATGAATGTTATTAGTCCTATCACTTTGAAAGCTTCAAATGGGTATAGATTCATTTTTGTGATGATAAACTATTTCATGAAATGGGTAAAAGCAACATTATATAGAAATGTGACACAATATGTGGTTTACAATGACGCAATATGTGGTTTACAATGACACAATATATGGTTTACAATGACACAATATATGGTTTACAAGTTCATAAAGAGTTAGATCATTCGTAGATATGGACTTCTAGAGAGGATTATTTCAGATAATGCCAAAAACTTGAATAGTAAGATGATGAAAGAGATATGTGCTTAGTTCAAGATGATGAATCATCATAACTCTATGGCATACCGTCAAAGATGAATGACATAGTTGAAGCCACAAACAAGAATATAAAAATGATTCTTGAAAAGATAATCGAGACATATAAAGAATGGCATAAGAAGTTGTCATTTGCTCTGCATGCTTATCAAACATTAGTACATAATTGTCGTAACGTATTGGTCCATAAACTCGATAACTAGACATAAAAATTTTAAATTATGAAAAAACTGAGAGTTGCCACCAATCTTTTTAAGGGTGTGATTGGCCACCCAAAAGATTTATCTTTTTAATAAAACAAAAAAACGGGTTTAAAATTTATTAAAAAAAAATTTGGTCTACGAAAATAGGACTAGGTTCAAGAGTCAATTATGTGTGAAAAAGATTAGCACTCTCATTTCACCCATAAAAATTGGTACAATTAACCATGCGTTATCTATAATTTTGGACAAATATGGTTTTTATTTAAGATTTAATAATAATTCTCCCTTTTTTTAAAGAAAGAAAATCAATTAAAAATCATATTTACGAATATTTTTAAAATTTTTAAATTAAAAAAATAATTTAAAATTTTCTAATATATAAGCAGAATTCAAAGATAATCCTTTTTATCTAAGATTCACCACAACATTTCTTTAAAAATAAAATAACATCTTTTGCAAATGATAATTATTAGTAATTTTTCAATAACTAAGCAAAGTACCAAAAATTATCTTCTTTAGAATTTTATTTTAATTTTATTTTTTTGAAATCAAATTTTTTGAAAAAAAAATTTTATATAGTAAACATAATGTCATAAATAGCAATAACTACAATACGTACATATGCATGATAAGTGCAGATAATGATTTAAAAATAGATAAATGCAAATGTGTGTCTTATGCAATGATGCGAATTTAAAAATCGGGTCTTTAAATATAAAGAGATAACTTAGACTCTCCAACTTCTAAATAGAATTTGAATGTGACTATTTATATTTAAGATTTCACTTTTATTGTTTTATTCTTTATTTAATTTTATTATTATTAGATTAATATAGTATATGAAAATTTTTTAATGAAATAAAAATTTCTAAATATTCCATCATCTAGACGACATTCGAAAACAAACTATCTTACAAAAGACTTTCACACAAATCCTTAAATTTTGGGATGGTTTAGAATATTGGGTAAGTTTAGGGTTTCAAGGCTTTAAGGTTCCATTTAGGGTTTAAGGCTTCATCTAGGGTTTTAAGTTTCACCTAGGGTTTTAAGGTTTCACCTATAGTTTAGGGTCTCACCTAAGGTTTCAAGTTTCACCTCAAATTTAAGATTTTGTTTTATGGTTATACTTTAGGGTTTCATTTTAGGGTTTTACATTAGGTTTTCAATTTAAGATTTCACTTAAGGTTTGGGGTTAGGGTTTCACTTAGGGTTTCAGAAATTTATGAATCTTTCTAAAAATTTCTTACATCTAAGTAGACTTTCGAAGCAAGCTCGCTTTTATGACTTCCAAAAATTAATTTTTATATTTTTTATTTATTTTCTTTATTTCATTAAAAATTTATTATTATTATTATTATTATTATTATTATTATTTATCTTTTATTATTTAATAATTTCTCAACATTTAGGCGAAATTATTAATTTTAAAAAAATTATTTTTTATTCCTTCCAACATCTAAGATAAAATTTAAAAATTTTTATTATTAGTTTTATATATTTTAAGAAGAATTTATTATTATTATCATTTTATTTTCTTTTAAAATTTAAAGTGCATGGAGATGAATTGCATTAAAAATAAATTAAAACATATAAAATTAAATCATATGAAAATTAAAATAAACATATAAATTTGAACCACAAAAAAAAATTAAAAATACATGAAATTTAAGTTATAATTAAGTTCATAAACGAAATATGCATGGGCATAACAAAACAAAAATTTGGTGGCCCATCCTTAACCTATAACAAGAAGCCTAAACTAAAACAAAAAGCCAAAGCTTTAAACCTTTTTCCTTTCATATTTGGCTAACATATAAAGAAAAATCATAAACATGTAAAGCTTTCCCTAAACACAAAAAGCAGCAAACGTGAAGAATGATAGGATTATAAATTTCTAAACACAAACCCTATAAATGGAAAAGGAAAAACAAAACACATGGACTAGAATGAACCCATAAGTTTTTGTAAACAAGATATACATAGACAAGGAAAAAAAGACAAGAACAAACTTTAAGTTGCCTACTACAAACTCATGTAAAAGGAATGATTAAATTGCATGCATCCAAAATGAAAATAGAATACTTGGCAAATGACCTATAGAAAACAAACCTTGGGTTATCACATGTAAGGCAGTTTTTTACTTCAAACTTTATAAAACCTTTGCTTTTTTTTTTTGTTTTTGTTTTTCTATCTTTTCATTTTTTTTTAAATGTTTATTATTTTCTAAATAAAAGGTCCCATTTTTTCTTTCATCATAGCTAACCTATCTTAGTCAAGATAGAGTTTAAAGTTTTTGATGCATTAAGGTAAAAAGCAAAAAAAAAAAAAGCCATAATACTTTCTCTAAAACCAACTCAGTAAACTTCTTCATTGGTTTTTAGAGAGACCCTCCACATAGCAAATGGAATTACGACTTAGGCTTTTATACATCAAATAAACTCATATGCATTTGAGAAGGAAAAGAAAGAATAAAGGGTTACCTCTCGTTTCCTATTTTAGATTTTTCACGCCTAGTTTTTTGCTTATCATTTTGCCTTTTTCCTTTTCTTCCATGTCAATTTTTTTCTGCGATGTTTTGATTTTTATTTTTATTTTTTTTGCTTCTGCTCACATCTCTTCTAGTTTTTTCTTTTTTCTTTTTACTTACTTTTGCTTTTTCTCACTTTTTTCTGTTCAATTCTTTTTTCATTTTTTTTTTGGCTTTTTGACTTGTTTTTCTATTGCCACCTTCACCATTCCATTTTCTATTGCTATTGCTTGCCTCTTTTTTTTGCTATTGCTTTCTAATTTTTTTTGTGCTCTTCTAGTCTGGCCATCGAATGCTTCTAGCCTTACTTGTGATCTCCTTTATTGCCCAAATGCCTTTTTTTATTTTTTATTTTTTTATGTTTTTAGTTTCTCTTATTTCATGCAAAAGCCTTCCTCTTCCTTATTTTTCTGCTGTCATCGTGCCTAACATCCTTCATAGTTTCTTTTTTTAGTTTTTTTTTTTTTACCTTCATGGCTTTATGAGCCCTACATCCCATGCACGATTTCATTTTCATTTTCTCCATGTATCACTTATTTTATGCATCTTTTTTTACATGGCTTTTTTACCTTTAGCAAAGTTAAACTGATGGCCTCATTTATGGCCATGTTTGGGCCTTTAACAGGGTTCGGGCCTTGCATTTTTTTGGGCTTCATTTTTTTTCACTTTATGGGCCATGTTGTTACTATACTCTCATTTTAGGCCATTTTAAGCCAAACTTTTTTTTTTTTAATTTTTAAATAATTTTTATATTTTTATATGGTTTTTTATTTAATGATTTTCATATTTCCATATGTTTTTTTAATAGCCAATAATGGGCTTCTAAAAAAAACTTTTATCAAGCTTTTTATTGATCTATTTTGGGCATTTAGGCCTATACAATGGGCCTCATTTTTTGGCCCATACTGAGTCTCATACCGGAGCACTAAAAAGTGGATCGTATAATAAGCTCGAAAAGTGATGATTAGTGCCCAACTACAAAAATGAGCTTGGATAAAAATGAGAAGGAATAATGTAAAGACATAAATAATAATATTGTTTGAATGCTACTTTCCAAGGTGAATTTTTTTTTGTTGTTCTTTTTTTGGGTATTTTTTATTTTTTTAAGATGACTTGGATTGAACCGTGATAAAAAAAATAAGGATGATTGAGATTGAACTGCAAGTCAAATGAAGTAATCAAGATTGAACTGTAAGTCGAATGAGGTGATCGAGACTAAACCATAAGTTAAATGAATGAGGTGATCGAGACTAAACCATAAGTTAAATGAGGTGATCGAGATTAAACTGCAAGTTAAGTGAGGTGATAGATAATTTGGGCCTCATGTTAGTTAAATTAAGCTTAAAACCTCATAAGTACTAAATAATCTAGGCTTAAATCTCATTAATGCTAGGTAAACTGGGCTTAAATTTTTGTAAGGGCTAACTAAATTATGCTTAAATTTCATTAGGAGTCAACTAAATAAGGCTTAAAGTTTCATTGGTGTCAGCTAAGCTAGGCTTAAATTTTCATTAGTGCCAACTAAATTAGACTTAAATTTTCATTGGGTGCCAACTAGGTTAGGCTTAAATTTTCATTGGTGCTAGTTAAACTGGACTTAAATTTTCATTGGGTACTAGCTAAATTTGACTTAAAGTTTCATTGATGCCAGCTAGACTTGACTTAAATTTTTAGAAGTTTCAGCTAAACTGGACTTAAATTTTCATTGAGTACTAGAAAAATTAGACTTAGATTTTCACAGGTTCCAGCTAAATTGGGTTTAAAAACCTGTGTGCCAGCTAAACTGAGCTTTAATTATTTCTCAAGAACTATTGATCCTTATTAGAAATGAAAGGGGTGATAATTTCTTTTCAAATAGATTGAATGGTTCAACACACTAAGGTTTTTGTTCATTTAAAAAGGTTGCTCCACTTGAAAAGGATAAAAAGGCACATACTTTTTCCATATAGGCTCATATATGAAACATAAGTTCTTCTAAAAACATAAATCCCTTGAAAACCAAACATGTTAAACATTTTCTTTAGCCTTAAAATGTGACATTTTGAATATGTCAAGGTTACCTGTAACGGTTTGAAACTTTTAAAGGTTATTTGAAAATGGAAAAAGGTTGAAATTTTTGAAATCAACCTTCTCAAACTGTTAGGACTTGATATTTCAATTTTTTTTTAAAAAAAGTCTAGCTTATCTTTTGTTAGCTTTTTAGGTGAGATGGTGATCTAAGAATGAGTGAATTGGATTTCTCCAAGTTCTTCCCAAATAAAAATTTTAAAATAATTGATGAGGAAATAAAATAATAAGCACATTTGATGAAAATATAATGCAAACAATAACAATTAATGAACCTAGAATCAAATATAAACAATAATAAATATAAAGAGATAGGGATAGAGAAATCAAACACAATGATTTATAGAGGTTTGGTCCTTCTCCATAATGCACCTATGTCTTCTTTCTTGGTTGTTCATCCCAAGGCTTCAATCCATTAATCATGAATTGAAATTACAACCCTATCTTTTTCTCTCTAAAGCTTAAGATAAAAACTTTACACTCTTTACTTTTAAGGCTAAGTAGCAACCTCTCAATCCCATAAATTCAAGATGATACCTCACCTCTTGATTACAAAATAGCTTAATAGAAATGTAAACTTAAAACACATCTCAAAGGTTAAGTGTTTGCCTAATAATGCACAAAGAAATATGATGAATGAAGAACACAATATTGCTTGTCAATCCCACAAATTCAAGAGGATACCTCACATTTTGATTACAAAATAGCTTAGTAAAAATGCAAATTAAAACAACTCTCAAAGGCTAAGTGTTTGCCTAATAATGTACAAAGAAATATGATGAATGAAGAACACAATATTTCTTGGATACAACAAATACAAAAGATATGGATTTTAAGCTCTAACAACTCTTGATTCTTTGAGAGAATGAAAATATAGCTTGTTGGTTTTGGCTCTATTGATTCATCAATCTTTTTGGTGTGTTGGAATGATCAATATATAGAGAACTTGAAGAACTAGCCATTATGGAAGGTTTGGTAGAAGAAATGCTCATTAGAAGCATGAAAAACTAGCTGTTGGAGTGATTCTAGGAAGATTCGATTGGTTCAAGTTTTGGTGCCATTTACACATTTGAAAATCATGACCCGATCGATCCCTTTCTTGAGGAGATCGATTGGTTCAAGTTTTGGAACCAATTCACACCTTACAAAAACACTACCTGATCGATCCCTTCTTTGAGGGGATCGATTGGTTCAAAGGGGTGATCAATCCCCTCTATAAGGTGATCGATCCCTTCTTGCCATTTCAAAATAAAGTTTGCTTCTGGGTAAAAATTCAATCGATCATTTCCTAAGGGGATTGATCCTGTCAAAACTTGTTGTCTCTTGTTTTACACTCTGGTTGCTAATTTGATCATATCTTAAGTTATACAAATCCAAATCAAAAAATGTTTGAAGATTTAGAATCTAGACTTAAAGGGCTTTCTATCCATTTAAAACTCATCACCTAATTTTTTTTTATGAACTATAATGAATTTTCAAAACTATCCATTGTGTAGTTTTAAACAATTGCAAAGTGTCTAGTAAAAATTTAAAATCTTTTCTTAAAAAATTTGGATTTTGATTTTGTTTGATCCATTAGAAAGTAGACTCAATTAGCTTTCTAACCATATAAAATTCAAATATTAAAGCGTTGTGAATTAATACAAAAAAATAAAACAAGTTTAATGTTGGAAAACTTTGTTATTGTAAAACAACTTTCTTAAGTTAATCTATTTCTCAAAACCAATATTATCAAAATTATTTTAAGTCCAAAATGAATAAATTTACTTTAAAAACAACAATTGGACTTTCATTTAAGCTCATATAGATAGTGTTTAAAGATAGTTTTGATTTGAGAAATTAGAAAACATTAAAAAAGGTTTGTTCTAATTTTGAAAATCATATTATTTATTTAGTACCAAAAATAATAAAGCTTAAGAACATGTACTAAATAAATCTTTTTCAAAATCTTAATCAAGCTTATTTAGCTTAATATTTTGTCATTTTAAAATAAAAATCAATTCAAGGCTAACAATCTCCCCATTTTTGATATGACAAAACTTAAAGATAAATTTGCTTGATGAAAAACGTTTTTTGAAACATTTAAGATTTTGACAAAAATTTTGAAAAACTTCCCCTTTAACAATGCATGGCCAAACTCTCCCTTAATTTATGCATCCTAATCCAATACAACTCAACTAACGTATGTTAGAGCATAGATATCAAATAACCACAATCAAATATATGCATGTCAAGCACAATCAAATTTGTCCATATGATATTTCTCCCTCTTTTTGTCATAGCAAAAAGGCATGAGCAAATTATTGAGCAAATAAACACAAATAGGCATCATTAACAAATATATTCATGAAACATTTCTCTTCCTTTTTGTTTAAGCTCTTTATACCAAATGTTTAAACTCCTATATCAATTGCTATAAGCATACAAGAAGAAATATCTCTAAACTCTCTCTACCTTTTTATCATTTCAAAAGAAACAAAGATCAATTCAAGGCATGGAACAAAATGCTTGATACCAATAATATCAAGAGTATTTTGAATGCATGTAATTAAGTATAATATGCACAATGAAGTTCATATACATGTATTCAAGCACAAAAGCATAAGTGTATCCAATTTTAGCATTTTAGCACAAGTCATCAAATTTACTACATGAAATTTATGAGCAAACAATAATGAATGATATGCAATCTACTCATTAATCATGTTAGGATAAGATGTGCTTAAAACCTAAAACATCAATAACAATTAAGTATAAATTCAAGCACATGCATACAAGCTGATACCAATTGTTATAGATACCAATTATTAAAGATATGTTATCCCAAAGCATACCAATTGTTATCACAAAACAAATCTAGTAAAATTGTATTCTAAGATTTCTCCTCCTTTCAAAATAAGGATTAATCAATTTAAGGCACATACAAGTTTGCATGAAAGGTACAAGGTATATCAAGGATAGGTACATAAACAAGTGTCTATGAAAGTTAAAAATTCTTTAGCAATTTTGATACCAATTGTTACCAATTTTATTCAATAACTTTCATAGAGCACACATACTTCAAGCATAAGAAAGATTCATTCAATACATGCATAAATGATAATTGTAATCTTTTATAAGCTATCATGTCCAAACAAGAACCAAAAGCTCATATGAGTTTAATAAAGCATGAATGCTAATGAGCAATAAGGTTTAATTATCATCATGTCATAATAAAGATTACTCAAGCATTTTCCAAACATGATGAATACATAAGCTATAGCAAAGAAAGCATAATTATTCAAATATATTCCTATTTATTTCAATGCATAGCAATGAACTTAATCTAGACATATGTAAGTATCTAAATATATATTTCAATTAAAATCATACAAGCATATGCAAAAACATTTCAAATCACATATACCAATATACCAAAAAAAATGCAAATCTTTAGACATAATATGATACATGCTATCTTAATGGACTCAATCAATGAACTTGTACATAAAATTTCAAAATTGTAAGTTCATAGTCCATGAGTCAAGACAATTGAAAGATCAAGAAATCAATATATTCAACTCATATCCATGTCCAAAGATTCAAACAAATATTCATGCAACAAAAACTATTAATCAAAGCAATCAAAAACTATGTATGAATATTAATCAATCCAAGCATTTAACAAAGTTAAGACAAATTCTATCAAGTAACTTGTTGATTAATTTATGCAAAGAGTTCACAAATTCAAAAATAATATCTCATTTTTGCACATATCAAAGCAAGCATTTATCAAATCATGCATTAAACATTATAAATCATAGGCACATAGCATAGATTTAATACAAATACCTCCATCTTTGTCAAGCTATGTTGTTGTGCTCATTGTAGTTGAGTGAGACTTTGAATCCTTCAATCCACATCATTTGAGCTAAGTCTTTGATGTACTTGGGCTTGATTGATGAAGATGACTTGCTTTACTTGTTTCACTTAAAATCCCAAAAATGTTAGTTCATTCACGCTCATTTCAAGTTCTCCTAGCATAGACTTAAAAATATTTCTTGACAAACAATTTTCATTAAAACCATCAAGACAATCAATTGATAAAAATTATACCAATTGTTAGAAAATAATTCCATATTCTAAGTCATTATAGGTAAAAGAAAATTTATTCACTAAGCATGTGTTGCCAATTGCAAGGGAGATATATACTTAAGCTAGAGGCCATATATCAATTTAAACATCAAATATTAAAAGAAAGGCACCAAAGCAAGAGTTTTCATGTAATGTGCAAAAATCAAACCTTTTAGATCATTCATGAACACAAAATGGACATATTCAATATTCATGTTTATTCAAGAAATCACCAAAGATTATGTCAAAATAAATTTTAGGCCATATGAAAACTAAAAACTCAAGAAAGACATATTTATCAACAAAAACATATTCAAGAAAAATTTAGCATAAAAGCATAAATATGTCTATACAAATTATAGGCCATAATCAACAAAGACTTAAGCTAAAAATAAGCATCATAAGAAAATCATTTACTTAAGTCATATTGCAACTATGTCAAGTCAAGAAAAATCATATTTATCATATATGCACACACTTGACAAGAACAATAGATGAACTAACAACAAATATCATTAAACATAATTAGTTCATCAATACTAATCCCAAATCAAAAGATAAGACAATTACACACAAGATCCAAAATATTTTACAAAATTAATGAATCAATTTAGCACAAGAGCAAGTATATTTAAAAATATTTTTAAAATCAAGAGATAAAAAATTTAAATATTTTCAAATCATAAGCATTAAGGTCAAGTTGAATTAATGATCATATGAGCACATATTTTGACCAAAAAACATAGATGAACAATAAATATATATATATATTACTTAAGCATATAAAGTTCATCAATTCATCAACACAAGAGAAGAAATAAATCTTGAATTAATATGGATAAGAAATTAAAGCATATTTCAATATTATTTTAAAAAAAATCAAAGGATGAACAATCAAACATCAATATTTATGATTTGAGCACAAGATGATCATCAATTTCTAAAATTACAAAGTAAGAGTTAAAACAATTATGTATAACACATCAAGTTTAAACAATTCACATGATCTAAGCATTATAAACAAATTGAGCAATTTTAAACATCATGGTCATATAGACATGTTTAACAATCACAAGTCAATATGTATAAAAATCGCAAAATCATTTTCATCATGCCAAAATCATTCAAACAAATATATTTATGTAAAATACAATAAGATAAATCATTCAAAGCTTAATATTTCCAAGATTTTTATTTTTGATATTTTGAAGCTAATTTTTGCTTAAAAAAGATCTTAATAAATCTAATAACTAGTCAAGCTCATTTTTAACCATCTTGAACCATTCCAACAAGTTTCAAATGACAAAAAAAAGTTGTTCAAGTGGTCATTTGGCATTAGAAACAAGGAAATCAAAAAGTCAACTCTTAATCCCATATTTCCTTAAAAAAGGCTATTAAAATGGGCAAATATGTTTAAACTCACATTTAAACTCTTCAAACCATTTAGAAAAGTTTCATATCACACTTTAAAAAAGTCCAAATAGTTTTTATGCCCATAATTGTTCAAAAACAAAATTTGACCATTTGAGCTTTAAAATCCTTTGAAACTTGCATGTAAAACTATGAAAAATTAAAACCAATGCAAGTTCTCAAGTTTTCTTTGGTTAAGTTTAAATCATTGAATTCAAGATATTCAAATTCATTTTACAATTAAAAACTTGTGAAAACAAATATTCATATTTTGAGGCTTGACTATAGCAAAAATCATTTTCAAAGCAAAACATAAAGTCTCAAAATCATTAAGTTTTGAATGCTCCCCTAAGTTTGTGCTTAAATATAAAAATAATTTAGCACATAAATAATCACACCAAGCATCAATAAAAAATTCATTAACAAAATTTGCTTAAGAAATTTAACACCACAAACAATTTCAACAAGCATCTCAAACATATTTAAGAGCAAAATAAATGCATATTCAATTCAAGCTCACATTTTCTCAAGATTATGCAATATATGTCTTGTAATCAATGTCAACCAAATTTTGCATAATCAATCAAGCATTCAAATTTCATCAAGAATAGGAAACCAAATTCAAGTTCTCTTCAAATAAAAGTTTAGATGTTGCCTATCTCCATTGTATGTCTAGAGTATTCAATTCCTTGCTCTAGCACACCTATAAGAGACAATCACATTTGATTTTTGGTACTTAAATTGCTTTAGTTCCTTTAGAGTTAGTCACCAAGTCTCTTGTTCCTTTAAGAACCCATACTTGTCTAATTATAAATGGGACTTTTCTTCTAATAGGACAAGTATGTATAGTATAACCATGAAATTATAAAAATTGCATTTAATCATTTTAGTACTTAATGAACTCGTTAAAAGCTTTTGTTTTTCATCCATCAATTCATCAAATTTCTTTTTCAAAATAATGTTTTCTTTCTCTAAAAATTCATTTATACTTTGAAAGATTTTGAAATCTATTTTCAATTTTTCTTTTTTTTTTCCAAAATATTTTTTGCATTCATCAAAAAATCATTTTCAGCATTCAATTTTGAAATCATTTTTCTAAATTTCCTCTTCATTGATTCACATTCAACATATAGCTCATTATCAGCATCTTGTGATTCATCAAAAGTATATCAATTTGAGTCAATTAAGTTAGAGGTTACCTTAAGGTCTTCAAGAGCCATGAGACATGATACATTTTGGTTGAAATTTTATCTTTCATGTAGCTTATCCAACTTTCTCTATATCTCATTTGAAGTGGAGCAATTTGAGACCAAGTTGAAGAGGTGGGAGTCAAAAGCTCCATAAAGAATGCACTTGGCCTTTGCATCATCCATCACTTGCCTCATATAATTTGTGTCATTTTAAGGAACTTCAAGCCCTTTCTCTATCACATTCCAAGCTTTAAAATCTTGGGCCATTATGAACATTTTCATCCTCTTTCTTCATTCACAAAATTTAAATTTATCAAACATAGGAGCTTTGAGGACTTCTTCACCATCTTGGAACCTAAATTGAGCTATAGGATTTTTACTTAAGGTGATTAAATCTACAAAAAGAGACCAAAGCTTTGATACTAATTGTTATCTTTTTAGGTAAGATGGTGATCAAAAAAGGAGTGAATTGAATTTCTCCAAGTTCTTCCTAAACAATGATTTCAAAATAATTTAATGAGAAATTAAAACAATAGGCACTTTTGATGAAAATATAATGCAAACAATAACAATTAATGAACCTAGAATCAAATATAAACAATAATAAATGTAAGGAGATAGGGATAGAGAAATCAAATATAATGATTTATAAATGTTTAGTCCTTCTTCACAAAGTACCTATGTCCTCTCTCTTTATTGTCCACACTAAGGCTTTAATCCATTAATCTTGAATTGAAATTACAACCTTATCTTTTTCTCTTTAAGGCTTAAGATAGAAACCTTACACTCTCTACTTTCTAGGCTAAGTGGCAACTTCTCAATTCCACAAATTCAAAAGGATACCTCACCTTTTGATTACAAAATAACTTAATAAAGATACAAATTTAAAACACTTCTCAAAGGCTAAGTGTTTGCCTAATAATGTACAAAGAAATATGATGAATGAATAACACAATATTACTTGGATATAACAAATACAAAAGATATGGATTTTAAGCTCTAACAACTATTGATTCGTTGAGAGAATGAAAATATAACTTGTTGATTCTTACCCTCTTGATTCATCAATATTCTTGGTGCGTTGGAGTTGCCAATATATAAATAACTTAAAGAACTAGCCATTGGGGAAGGTTTGGAAATAGAACGGCCTGTTGGAAACATGAAAAACTAATCGTTATAGTGATTCTAGAAGACCCGATCGATCTCTTTCATGAGGAAATCGATTGGTTCAAGTTTTGGTGCCATTTACACCTTTGAAAATCACAACTCGATCAATCTCTTCCTTGAGTGGATCGATTGTTTTAGGTTTTGAAACTAATTCACACCTTGCAAAAACACTACCTGATCGATCCCTTCCTTGAGGGGATTGATTAGTTTAAAGGGTTGATCGATCCCCTCTATAAAGTGATCAATCCCCTTTTACCATTTCAAAGTAAGTTTGCTTCTGGGTAAAAAATCAATCGATCTCTTCCTTGAAGGGATTGATCCTGCCAAAACTGGGTGGTTGTCTCATATTTTGCACTACACTCGCTAATTTGATCATATCTTGAGTTATACAAATCCAAATAAAATACTGTTTGAAGATTTAAAAACTAGACTTAAAGGGCTTCCTATCCATATAAAATTCATCACCTTTTGTATGAATTATAGTGAATTTTCAAAACTATCCATTGTGCAGTTTTTAAACAATTGTAAAATGTCTAGTAAAACTATAAAATCTTTTCTTAGAAAATTTGGATTTTGATATTATTTAATCCATTACAAAGTAGACTCAAAGAGCTTTCCAACCATATAAAATTCAAATATTAAAGCTTTGTGAATTAATACAAAAAAATAAAACAAGTTCAATGTTAGAAAACTTTGTTCTTGTAAAACAACTTTCTTAAGTTAATTTAATTATCAAAACCAATATTATCAAAATTGTATTAAGTCTAAAATGAATAATTTCACTTTAAAAACAATAATTGGACTTTCATTTAAGCTCAAATAGATAATGTTTAAAGATAGTTTTGATTTGAGAAATAAGAAACATAAAGAAAGGTTTGTTCTAACTTTGAAAATCATATTATTTATTTAGTACCAAAAATAATAAAACTTAAGAACATGTACTAAATAAATCTTTTTCAAAACTTAATCAAGCTTATTTAGCTTAATGTTTTGTTATTTCAAAATAAGGATTAATTCAAGGCTAACATCTTTGTTCAGCATCTATCTTATCTAGCATTAGAAGTGGCCTTTAAGGTTTGTCTTAGACTACTCTCTTATAGGGTTTTAACCCTAGAGCGACATTAATTTTGTTTTTGTTTTTTTTCTCTTCTTTTTCTTTACTATTATACTATGCACTTTAGAATTCAAATTTATCCAAAAGGGCTTAATGATTTAAACAAGAAATTAGGCAATAAAAAGGATCAAAAAGTTCATGGTCATTTTTTCAAAAGAAGCTCTTCAATTTTAAAGCATCAATGCTTGATCCAATATAGATTTTTCTTAGAACGTAACATAAAGTAAGGTTTAGTGTTTTCAAAGAAAAGGATAGACAAGCCAAAAAAGTGTTTAAAGGTAATTGAAACCAAGGATCATTCTTTCATTTGAAGGTTCACTATGGGTGTATTCCTTTTTATTTTCTTGTATTTTCCACCCATTTATTTCTCTTTGTTTCTTTTTTTTTTCTTCATTCTTTCACTTTTTTTTCTTTTTTCCTCACCTTTTTTTTTTCATTCTTTCACTTCTTCTTTTCCTTCTTCTTTAAGTGGATCTAAAATTTTTGAGAGCTTTTATATTGGGCCTTTGCCTTAACATACGAGATTCTATTTGGACATCATCCTTTTTAACCCCTAAATGCATCCCTTTTTGCCTTCCAATGTAAATGGTGATTCTTAATTATTGTTTATTTTGAAAGAATTTATTAGATTTAAAGGCATAGCAAGGGATAAATTTCTAAATTTATGAAAAGATGATAAAAGATGACCATTTGTCATTTCAAGCATGTTCACTTAAATTGAAAAGTAGTTCCCTATGAAAAAATGAACTTGAAGAAAAGTTTTTCATTTCAAAAGGTTCTCTTCTCTCACTTTTGTTTATTCTTTCTCTTTTTTTTTTCTATATGTTTCCCTTATTTCTTTTACAAACAATTTGAATTTTTTAGGTCTTTACTTAGATTTATTTAAATTTCTTAAGTGTATTATGTCATAACCATTTTTTTATCTTTTTTTTTTTGCCTTTTTTATCTTTTTATCTTTTTTTCTTCTTTCTTTTTTATTTTTTAACATGCTCCTCATAACTCATGCATAAATTCACTTTGCCAGTAGTATGATTCATGCAAGATGCCCAATTTTAATAAACCACCTTTAATGAAAGTTATTGCAAGAAAAATGGTCATGTGAAATGAACTTGTTCAAAGTGTCAAATGATTTATATCATTCCACAAAAAAAGGACAAATGGGTTGACTATAACTCAAGCTATCTTAAGAGTAATAAGGTCTTTCTTTTTTAATCAATGTGCCTTTAAGACACTAGACCAGACGAATTTTAAGATAAAGAACTAAAATATTGGTAAGTCTAAGGTCATTTTATAAGACTTAGGGTGGATTTGATTATGAAAAATTTTGGAGTTATAGTGTAACATTGACATATCAAGTTACCACATATGAATTCTTAAAAAAATGTTGTGTGTACTTGATATTCTAGGAACCATATTTTTTTTAAATTGGCTATTTCATTGTTCATTGCCTTAGAAACGAATATCACCCTTTGATATCATAACATTATAAGGTGAAGGCAAGGTTCTCAAATTCAAATTCATGGCTTTTGAAGGGTCATGGTTGATAAATAGAATTAACTGAATGATTTAAGAAATGGTATTTAGGTATTTGAGAAATTCCCAATAGTAATTACCAACTTATCCAAAACCCTTCTTTTTTATCATAAAACTATCATTTTTTTCACTTTTTTTTCTTTCTTTAAGGCATTTATCTTTCATAGCCTCAGCATTTAACTACGTGGGGCTTTATTCAAATCCAACAATTTTCTCTTTTACTATTTTTCTTTCAAAGAAAAACTACAAGTCCAAAACTTAAAAAAAATAAAAAACCTTAAATGACCATATAGATCTATAAGACACTATCATGCATAACATTCATTCATTCTATACAAACAATCAGACACAAACCTAAAAAGTTCACATTTTAATAGTGCTTTTGTGATGACATTCAAACTTACAAAAACAAAAATTTCCCATTTAGCACTTTAGCTTTAGCATCATTGACCCTTAGTTTCAATGCTATCAATCATCATAATTACTAAATAGTTCTTTAAATTTCATATGATCTATGCCAATCAAAGCCTAAACTATATTCTTGAAGGTAGTATAGTCTTTTATAGAATACCTTTGACCCTATCATGGAATTTATACTTAGCATTGGGATCATACAACTTAAGGTAGAGAGGTTTTTTGGGTTTTGCAGGGATAATGGAAATCATTTGATTTTTGACAAGGTAAAGAGCTCAACATAAGACATTGGGAGTGAATGATACATCTTAACTCTCTTTCCCTTATGACTTTTAAATAGCTTGGGTTGATTCTTTGTTCGATGAATGTTTGTGGTGTAGAAACTGGAGCAGACAAATAAGATGGTTGATGGAAATTACTAGCCTAAATGTCGACTAGGAACAATACGGTGACCAATAGGAATAATCATTCACTAAACCTTCTTATTTTATGGTAGGATTTATCTCATTTTGCCCTTCAATAATTACCTTTTGAGCATATTCATAAAAAATATTCCCTTGCCTTTCATAACGAATTTGCATATTAGCATCCATAATTCTTCCCCTTTTTTATCTCATCCTCGATTATGCCCATAGCAAATAGCAAATTGACAAATTCTGAAAATGTATTACCAATCACTTATCATAATAAAAAAAAGAAAGGGTATCCACAAATAAAGAGTTTAACTCCTTATTAGTTAAATATGGTTGGACTTATAATGCAACCTCTTTTCATGTAGCAGTATATTTTTTGTAACTTTTATTGGGGTTTTTTCTCATATTTTAAAAGACTAATCTATTTGAAGTTGTCTCTAACATGTATTGGTATTGCTTCAAGAATACCCATGATAAATCCTTCTAAGTACAAATTTAGCTACTTTCCAAACTATAACACCAATTAGCTATTGCCCTTGTCAAACTTTTTTGAAATGCATGAATAAATAATTTTTCATCATGGGCATACCCAATTATTTTGTAATAGTACTAAGCTAAATATGTCTCAGGACATTCAGTTCCATCATATTTCTCAAACATCAGAACCTTGAATTTCACCAAAATTACCAAGTTAGCCACCAAACTGAGTTCATTAGTGTCTATGCTCTTAAAAACATCATTCTTTTCCACCATTTTGAGTCTTTTTTTAAGTAAGTCATACTTGTTTTGCATCTCAGCACTCACTACTAGCTTAGACATGCCACATAGCTTTTCTTATTAAATGGGGTCATCCAAATTTGCTGTTATAATAGAATCAATAGGGCTCGATCCTCAGGTGATATTTACATGCATTTGGGGGTTGACTAATGGACGAACTGGCACATGTGTAAGGTTGTGCTATCAGTGGCTACAAATAGATTCCCTGAGAAAAAGAAACTAAAGGTGGGGTGAACCCCAAAGGATATAATGATTCCTCTGTATTAATTCCATCTCCTAGTCTTGGCGTGTCAATAATTCTTTTGCCTTTTAGCAAGCTAGTTAGCAATTGTTTTAAATGAGACATCTCTTCCTTAATGTTCAATTGTATTTTTATGACTTTCTCCTTTATCTCCTCTTGTGCCTTCTTAACCCTCTCAAACCTAGCTATATTCTTTTCTTCCATGATTTGAAAATTGGACTGGGTATTATATTTGTGCATACTCGATTTCTTTGGCTTCGCTATCCTTGAACCTATATTCCTTTTTCATGAATTAGAACACATGGTATATTATTATTATTGTTATTATTAATTTACTTTTATTAATTTACATGTATGCAATGAATGTAATGTAATGCAAATGAGGTGTTGCTTTGGATCAATTTAAGCAAAGGATACATTAATTAACCATAGAAATCATTGTACATCAACCAATCATTCGTGCACTAAAACTATAGAAACACTTAACTTGAGCATATTGTTCCCTAGCTTTACATAAAAAACTTAACAATCATTTACTACAATCCTGAGTTAATACAATATTTTGTTCAAGTTTTCAACTCTTTCTCCCATTTCACTAGCTTTCTGCACAACCTTATAAATCTTAGAAGTCAGATGCTCTATATACCGTTGCCTTCCTAGGCTTTTCGCTCACCACATTTCTCTAGCCTTCAATTTTATATTGTTGATATGAGCCCATTCATCCTCCCTTTCTTGCCATTTGGTCAAAATTTTATCTATGTGATAATGATTCTTAACTAGCTGGATTTTCAAGCTCATCATCTCTCGTTTCAAAGCTTTTTTTCCTTTTTGTAAATTAGAATTCCTATTATATTGTTCTTTTAATCTGGCCCTTAGCTTTTTGTTTTTCTTGTGGCACTTGGCTACCTTTGTAGAGACTCTAGAAAACTTATCTTTCCATATTTACTGCATTTTGGTGAGTGCAAAGACAATTTTTTTTTAATTTTTTGGCTCTATTCTTCCAATATTCTACCATCTTTCTCAATTCTTTCACTTCCCTCTTGGATCCTTTTGAAAGCCTAATGTCCATCTTTAATATTTTATTCTTTTGGTGAAGATCTAGCAAATCCCCTTTCAATACATTTCATTCCTTGGTTAACTTCTATAATGGATCATTTTTCATCATCAAATCGTACCTTAACTAGTTAACCTGATCTATCATCATCATCTTTTCCTTCTCTATCTTTTTTTTTTCAATCTTAAACTCTCGTTGGGTAATCTTAAGAGCTAAAAATACAAGCTCTAATGTAAAAATAGGTAACTGATTTAAAACATCTGTTGGCATTAGTTTAACTTTATTAACTCTTTTCATTCTTCATGTAGGGTACCATTTTACAACATTATCTACATATCTAACCGAGTTCATTCAATTAATCTGTTTTTATGCCTTGATGACCTTTTGAACCTTTTTCAATAACTAGGTACCTCATAATTAAACTCAAACAAATTGAGTCTATGGGTCATAAGGATGAACTGATGAGAATCATATTGCCTCTAGACCATAAGAGGTGTATAGCTTACTACCCCCATATTTTTAGCAATGGTATCTATGGCTCGTCTCTATAACTATATAGTATGGCTGTAAAAAGTGTCCACGATGTTTTCCAAGTTATGGTATCACTAGTGAGCTTCATAAAAAATGCCATCCATTATTTTTTCATCTAATCCCTCCACCATTCCTTGGTGACAAACTCATTTATAGGAATAAAATAAATAAACAAAGGTCGAAATTATATCTTTTCTTTTCCACAAAAGTGACTTCTAATTGAAACATAAAGTAACTAAGCACATCATCTAAATCATCCTTCAACAAAAGTTTAGTGATCGATGGTCTCCACCAAGATGGTTGACAAAAGATTTATGCCCTTATCCAATTCTCGAAAAAGTCGACCACTGATGGCTCTATTTGTCCTAACACCTTGGGAAACATTATCAACCCATACACGGCCAAAGTAAACAAATCCACTCTGCAATCATCATCAAGATGATTTCTTATATACTCTAACAGAAACGTTGATGGAATTGTCTCAACCTCTTTTTTTTTTCTTATGCTTGTCTATTTTTTTTATCCCTATTTGCATTATTTTTGCTAATTTCTTTTTACATTTGATAGTCTTTTGCTCGTTCTAGTAGATCTTATTTTAACTGATAGATTTTATCTGAAGTAAGGACGAGTACTCTTCAAATATAAGGGTTAAGTCTTATTGGTTGAATACAAAGCATCGATAAGATAGATCCTAAAACTGCATTGTAGCCTCAAATAGTGACTCATTAATCTTCATCGACATGAATAGTGGCAATTTCCTATATTTTCTTGAGAAAGACTCATTCTTCTCTACTCTTCACTGTTGCCATATGGGTTTTTAACTCAACTATATCATTTTAACTCAAATCCACATGTACCAATTGTAGAAGTGCAGATATATGACCAACTTTTAAGTAGTCTCTTTCTTTTTCTTAGGTGCTTTTTGATTGCCTTTTAACTTCCAAAGAAGTTTTATAAGAGGTTGACACTACTGATGGCTTCATGAGAGCTTTTTTTATTTACGATTGATAAAAAATAAATACCCTTTTTAAAATGCAATGCTTATATGATATATACAACAAAATTAAAAAATATAAAAATAAAATGAACTAATAATTCAAAACAAACAAATAATAGAAACAACATAGAAACTGTCTAATACAACATAATATATACAGTCCTAACTTTTGGTGATTTTCTAAAAAGGTAGCCTGGCTTTACCCTGGGCAAGCTTTCTATGGCTCATGATATGTTGGATCAAGATTTATTCAACTAAAGGTTCCCAAATCAAACCTTACATCATCATCCATTACAGACTAATAAAGCACACCAATCTTTATCCATTACATGCTACAAATGGACAGGGTTCAATTTGAGTGGAAGTGGTTTACTACCAAATGCAAAAGTTATCACCTTACAAGAGTATAACCACTTAACTTCCTCCTAATAAGGACAAAGCCCAAGTCTATAACTCATATATATAAGTGAATATGCAAAAGTGTACAAAACAATATATCAATCAAAACAAAGTAAATAAATTACAAATATCAAAATCAAAACAAGATAACAACTAATATGCAATTTATTTTATTTATTTACTTTTTAAAAATTTAAAATAAAGAGAATTAAATTAAATATCAAATAAAACCAATTAAATCCAAAATTTCGATAACAGATGATTAAAATTTTTGGCTTGACTCTCAAAATGTCCTTAGTAGAGTCACCAAGTTGTCATAACATATTGGTCTGGAAACTCAATCGTTAGATGTAAAAATTTAAAATCGAGAAAAAATGGAGAGTCACCACCAATATTTTTAAAGGTGTGATGACCACTTAAAAATTTTATTTTTTTAATAAAATAGGTTTAAAATTTATTAAAATGATAATTTTGGTCTACAAAAATAAGGCTAGGTTTGGGAGTCAGTTATACGTGGAAAATATTAGCACCCTCAAGAAAATCAATTAAAAATTTATATTTAGGAACATTGTGCAAATCTTTAGATTAAAAGAAAATCTTAAAATTCCCCAACATATAGGCAAAACTCAAAGATAATTCTTTTTATCTAAGATTCACAACATTCATTTAAAAATAAAAAAACATCCTTTGCAAAAGATATTTATTAATGACTCTCCAACATCTAAGTATAATATAAAAAATTATCTTCCTTAGAATATTATTTTAATTTTATTTTATTTGAAATCAATTTTTTTGAAAAAACTCTTATGCAGTAAAAATGAAGTCATAAATAGCAATAACTAAAATGTGTACAAATGTGTGATGAGTGCAAATAATGATTTAAAAATAGAAAAATGCAAATGTATGTCTTATGCAATGATGTGAATTTAGGAATTGAGTCCTTAAATATAAAAAAACTACTTCGACTCTCCAACCTTTAGACATAGTTTAAGTGCAATTATCTATATTTTATTTTATTCTTTATTTAATTTTATTATTATTAGATTAAGGAAGTATATGAAAAATTTTTAATGAAATAAATTTCCTAAACACCCTATCATGTAGGCAATACTTAAAAACAAATTACCTCACAAAAAATTTTCACACAAATTCTTAAATTTTGGGATGGTTTAGAATTTTGGGTAACTTTAAGGTTTCAAGGCCTTTGGGTTTTACTTAGGGTTTAAGGCTTCATCTAAGGTTTTAGGTTTCACGTAGGCTTTAAGGTTTCACCAAGTGTAGACACCCCATTTTATTTGAAATTTTTCAACAACAACCCATTTTGTTTGGGATTTTTCTGGGACAAAAAATAAAGCTTCAAGCCTAATAAGAAAATTTTCAATTTTAATTTGATTTGATTTGATTTGATTTTACTTATTTTCAAAAAAAAAAAAGTCAAAAAGAAAAAGAGAGAGAAATCAGAAAACAAGTGATTTTGGCTTGATTCATGCAAATCCTATAAAAGAGGAAACTTAAAATCAAATCGCATATTACAAAATCACAATAAAATCATAATAAATTTGATTTATTTTTCAAAATTAAAGGGATTCAATCCCTATAAATAAACAAAAACCACATACAAAGAGGCGAATCATTAAAAAAAAAGATATATATATATATATAAACTCTTGAGAGAAAAGAAAAAGGGGAGAAAAAGATTATACAAAAGCTTTGGAAAGAAAATAGAGAAATTGTTTAGCAACCAAGAGATTTTAGGTTATGGGTTTGATTGTTTAGATTTTTTAGAATTGGGATTTAGTGTTTTTGAGTTTGAATTTCTATGAGGTTTTGCATTCTAGGGATTTTTGAATTTAGTTTTTTGGACTTGACCTTTAGTGCAACTTGGTTTTAACCTACTCCCTTGTTTGTTACACTAAGCCGAGCAGTGCCAGAAGTCGAGTTCCAAACTGTTCAAGTTGATTTGTGCTTGTAACCGCTTTTTTCAACTAGCAAGCCAAGCCAATTACAGGTAATTTTGCTTTTCTTTATATGTTATTTTATTTACTTATTCATTCATTTATTTATTTGTCTATTATTTTTAGTATTCTTAAAAAAATAATTTTTATATAACAAAATAAAAATTTAAATAAAAGCCTTACCAATAGATTGGAAGGTAATCATTTTTTTTTTTAAAAAAAATAGGGTTTTACCAATGTATTGGAAAACCTTATAATTTTATTTATTTCAAAATATATATAAATAAAAAAACCTTACCAATAGATTAGAAAACTTCATAAATTAATTTTAAAAAATATATTGTTAATAAAATATTTTGTATTTTATCTTGCCAAACTATTGGAGGATCTGCATCTTAAATTAAATCTTAACAAACTATTGGAAGATTTAATATATTTTCTAAAAAAAATCTTATAATAAAATCTTACCAAACTATTAAGAGACCTGCATCAAAGTAAATCTTACCAACCTATTGAATGATTTTATTGATTATTTTTTTAACTAAAATTTAAATGAATCCAATGATGGAACATCTTCAAAATGGGACACTAGTCTCCATGAATACTTCTGAGGTGAGATAATTATCTTAAATTGCTACCAAACTATTGGAGTAATTTTAAGATTAATTTTCAATATTAAATATTTTGGTAAATCATAAATATGGTTAAAACTTGGATAATTTGAAATCAAAATGGTACCATCCTTTGGATGGGTACTGTAAGGGTGTTATGACCTTCATCATGTATAATACTACTCTCGAATCTAAAATCTGATTTTGTGGACTAAATCTACTATTTAAAGATACCTAAGTCAATCTTGGGACTCCTTTTTAAATAGGATAGATTCGATTAGGTAGCCAATTATACCTTAATAAAAAAATATTAGTGGCAATTTCTTTAATCTATGTCTAGCAGTAGGTCCATGGATCTATACATTATGACAATTTGGTGACTCTACTGGAAAAATCAAGAGTCAGGCTAGTAAATGATTTCTTGTTATCCAAGCCTAACCTAATAAATTTGAGATTTTTTTTCTTTCCTTGTTTGTGCTTTATTTATTTATTTATTCATTTTCATATATTTGTCAATCATGTGCACATGCATAACATGAGCTCTACACCTAAGGTTTGCCTCCTATAAGGGAGTAAAATACCATACATTCATGAGATTTTATATCTCTGCATGGGCTAGTAAAAAACTCTCACTCAAATTTAACCATTTTCACTTGTAGCCTATAATGGGTGAGGATTAGGATACCTTACTAGTTTATAATGAACAATGATGTAAGGAACAATATGAAAACCCTTAGACTATCAAACTTTTGAACCTAGTATATAAGTAAGCCCTAAGGGTCCAAACTTAACTTAAAGCCATGCCTTCCCTTGTGTTAGAAAATTTTCAATAGGATATATGATGTTTGCTTGTAAGTTTATATATTTTCTTCGCATACTAACCTTTTTTGTTATTTTTTGTATATACTATATTGTTCTTTGTATATATTATATTTACTAACCCATTTTTCTTTTATTGTATGTGCATGTATTCACATTATTAAATCCTCCTTGTTGCATTTATGCATCTCTAGATTCAATCTCATGCATAATTTGATAGTCATATAAACATCACCCTAAATCTGCACCCTAATTATGAAAAATTAAAATTTAAAAATAGCTCGACTAACTCACCACAAGTACAATACCTAGGCTTAAGCTAGAAGAATGGAACAAGACAAGGCAATTTGTATTGAGAAGTTAGGAGGGTCTAAGAAGAGCTTAAAAGGTAGTTGAGCAAAATTCTAAAAGAGTTAAGCAAGCTAAACAAGGGAAGACTGTAGAGGAAGGGGCTAGACCTAAAGACCATTCATTGTGGGATGTTGTTGACCCTTTATATCTTTTTAGCTGTCAACCATATCAAGCCCAATCCATTCAAGGCATATCATTATAGCAATTCACATTCCATGCAGGGTACACTTACATAGAAATGCCATCTGCCCTAATTCAAAAGTAATTATAAAGTTCTGTTAATCCTATCTTTACTAAAAAGGCAGTAGAACTAGTTCTAATCTCTAACTTAAATGACCTTAAGGTGAATGAGAAGCTGAAATTGAAAGTGGTCAAAAGTTTAGAGGACTCAAAGTCTAAACACAAGATGAACTTGCTAGAAGAGAGACTACATGCTGTCAAAAGCATAGACTTTTATGGCTCTATGCATGTAACTGGCCTCTGCTTGGTCCCAGATGTTTTAATTTTACCAAAGTTTAAGGTCCTTGAGTTTAAAAAGTATAATGGTACTAAGTGCCCGATCACACCTATCACTATGTATTGTCAAAAGATGACTACCTATACTAGTGATGAAAAGCTATTGATGCATGTGTTCTAAGACAGCCTTACTAGCTTAGCTGTAAGGTGGTATGTTCAATTAAATGAACCTGCATCCACTCTTAGAATATGCTTACTCGAGCATTTATTAATTAATACTACCACATCGTAGGCTTGGCACCTGATCGCCTTTCTTTACAAAGCATGGAAAAAAAGACAATAGAGTCCTTCAAAGAATATGCCCAACAATGAAGGGATATAACTGCTCAAGTTTAACCTTCTCTAACTAAGAAAAAATGATAGTATTATTCATTAACACCCTGAAAGCACATTATTATGAAAAAATGATAGGGAACATAATAAAGAACTTTGCTGACATGGTAATCTTAAGGGAAATTCTTGAAAATGCCATCAAGAATGGCAAGCTTGAGGAGGGAAAGGCCAGTAGTACCAAGAAAGGTGGGATGCTTAGGGAAAAAAAAGATAAAACCCAAATAGTGAATTCTAAGGGGCAGTAATCCAGAAATTATGCTTCATATCCATAATATGTTCATCCTCTTTACTATCTAGTAGCCACTAATATTGCACAAGTCTTTTACTAGCCTTATTACCCAACCATGAACAACATCACTCTGGGATTGTATCAATCTACCTTTCAAATACCTACATATGGGCCTAGTTTTAACAATACGCCAATTTCAAGGCATTACAATCGAGTAGTTTAGGAAGATCTAGGGGTAACAAGACAAAGTTCATATTGATCCTATACCTATAACCTATACTAAGCTATTTCTAAAATTGATCAAGAATCACCTGGTATCCTCAATCTTTTTGAAGCCATTAAAACCACCATATCCCAAATGGTACAATGTTAATGCCACATGTGACTACCATAATGGAAGATAAATCTAATGAAAAATTTTGAAAGTGATACAATACATGATCTTTATAATTATTCATTCACAAGTTTGCTCTTAATCAATAAATATTCTTCATTGAAAATATTAATGTTTGAGAAGAGAAATGGCCATCTTTCTTCTATCCTTTAATAAAAAAAGTAAAATTATCATTTACTACCCTGTTTGAGCCTTTTAAATTGTTTTTTTAGGAACCGTAACCAAGGATCACCGCCATACTGGGGGTAAAGTTTGAAAAGCTTGTTTATCCTTGTGATTTCAACGGCAAAGCCCTATTGTGCTCAAATTTTTTCTTGAAAAATAATGAAAGGAAAATAAAAAAAAAAGAAAAAAATGAAAGAGAAATTGATATGGCAAAATGCCAATATGCTCCACATAAAAAGAAATAATTCTTTGTTTAATAACCTTTCAAATATAATGTGGGCTTGTTTTGTCCATTTCTTTCATAGCCCCTCACCATAGCCTATATTATGTCCCTTAAAAGTTCATTTTAATCGAATATAAATACTCGAATTAAAGAGTCATGAATTGAATTAAAGTAAATTTGCCATTGAATTGTTTAGGATTTTGATCAAAGTATCATTGATGGATCAAAGGAAAAAATAAATGAGAAGAAAATATGAGAAATGAGTGAGCAAAAAAGATGTCAAAATGAAAAAGAAAAAAACAAAAGTAAAAGTAAAAAAAAAAAAGAAAAAGAAAGAAAAATGAAGACTTAAATTGAAAACCTAAGAGGGCGGTTTAAGTAAAGATAAAAACTTAGAAATATAGCTTCACTTGAAGATCCTAGGGATATGGATAATATCTAAAGATTGAGAATATCAATTGAATGTGTTTTTGAAAGAAGATTCTGAGTTGGAGTTCAAAATTGTCTAGACAATATTTATTTTGAATGTTAATATCCCATTTACACAGTCACAACATTTTGCTTTTATTTATCTTTGAATTGTTCTTGACCACACCTTTTTTTCTTTCAATAATAAAGAACCATTTTCCTAATTCTTAGTCAAATGTACATCCCCTGAATGAATCAAGGAAATGTATCATATTTGTCTTGAATTAAAATAATGGTAAATAAATGAATGACAAAGTTCATAAAAGATTTTTTCATTCTTTTGAAAATCAATCCAAGATGCAAGAAGTGAAAAAAGCTTGAAAAAATTATTTAAAAAGGGCAAACAAGGTGACCTAATGATGAATTCAGTGATAAATTGTTGACATGACCTGTGAGTTATGACCAGATGAAAGAATGACATAAAGTAATTGACAAAATTTGTTTTCAGATTATTAGTACTGAGAAGTTAAAAAGGAATGGTGGCATTTTTAGAACCTTGTTACCATGATTAGAATTTCATGACATTGATTTAGTGACATTTGCATTACATACATTGTGATAATTGCATTCGTATCATTATTGAGGCATACATTTGCATCGTGAAGAGAACATTTGAATTATAATAGGACACTAGCATTTGCAACATTTAGTGAGAATTTGGATTGTAGCATTTTGTTGCTTTTAGAAGGCATTTGTATTATTAGCATGACATTTATTTTTGTTGGAAGAAAATATTTTACTTTTGATTCCTCGAAAAAGAAAGATCTTTCATTTTTGGACAATAAAAAATTTTCAAACTTTTAAAGTTCTAGAGCTTCAGTTTAAAGGAATTTTTTTTAATATGAATCATGAAAATTTTCAAATAAGAATTCTGAAATTTTGGATGTGAAACCTTGAAATTTTTTGGATGAGAAACTTTGAATTTTTTGTTGTGAAATATTAAAATTTTCTTATGAGAATTTTTAAAAATTTTGATGTGAATCTCTAAATTTTTCAAAGGAAAACCTTTAACTTTTGGGTGTGGATCTCTGAATTTTTCAAATGAGAAATTTGAATTTTGGAGGTGAGCCTTGAAATTTTTTATGTGAATCCATAAATTTTTCAAATATGAAACTTTGAATTTTGGATGTAAATCACTAACAAAAATCTCTTGAATGTGAATCTTTAATTTCAATATGTAAATTACAATTTGCAAATCTTTACAATGATGAAAGTTCTTATAAAGCTAAAATTTTTGTTAATATGAAGTTCTTGCAAAACTTGAAATTCTTACAAATCTACAAACCTTTATGAATCTTAAATCTTTGCAATTTTTTTTTTTTTTTGTGAAACTTGGAATATTGTGATCTTTCAACTTCCGTTATGGAACCTGACAAATCTTTGAATTTCCAAATTGTGAATATTTGGATTTCAAGCTAAAATTTTGAATTTTATTTTTTTGACCTATGATTTAATCTTGGTCACTCATCTTCGATCTTGGTTCAATCCTAATCATGTTATTTTTTTACTCGTGATTTTATCTCGGTAACTGATTTTTTTTTCTTACCTAAGTCCAAATCATTTTATTTTTTCTAACATGTTGTTCAATCCTGGTTAGCTATTTTTTATCTCAACTCAGTCCAAATTATTTTTTTTACTTGCAATTTGATCTTGGTCACTCATTTTTATCTCAACTTGGTCTAAATCATTTTATTTTTTTGACTTGCTGTTCGATCCGAATCACTTATTTTCAATCTCAACTCAATCCAGATCATGTCATTTTTTTGACTCGTGATTTGATACTTGTCATTCATTTTTATCTCAGCTTGGTCCAGATCATTTTAATTTTTTAACTCATTGCTCAATCCCAGTTATCTTCATTTTGGCACACCTTATTCATTTTTTACTTTGATTCAATTCAGTCATTTTCATATTCTAATTTAACTTTGTCCAAATCATTTTAACTTTGAATTTTGATTTGATTTTTCAAACCCAAACAAAATGAATATCTTTTGTCATTGTGCAATTCTTGTTTCATAGAAACTATGCAAAAAAGGGCAACTGTAGACACCCTATTTGTCTAAGATTTTTTTTAACATAAAAAATGAAGCTTCGAGCATAATAGGAAATTTTTCAATTTTAATTTGATTTGATTTGATTTTACTTGTTTTCAAAAAAAAAATAGAAAGAGAGAAAGAGAAATAAAAAAACGAGTTATTTTGGCTTAATTCATGCAAGTCTATAAAAGGGGAAACTTAAAATTAAATCACAAATTACAAAATTGCAATAAAATCATAATCAATTTGATTTATTTTCCAAAATTAAAGGGATTCAATCCCTAAAAATAAATAGAAGCCATACATAAAGAGGGGGATCATTAAAAAAAGGATATATATAGAAACTTTTAAAAGAAAAAGAAAAAGGAGAAAAAGATTATACAGAAACTTTGGAGAGAAAAGAGAGAAATTTTTTTAGCAACCAAAAGATTTTAGGTTATAAGTTTGATTTGTTTAGATTTTCTATAATTGGGATTTGGTGTTTTTGGGTTTGAATTTCTATAGGGTTTTGTATTTTAGGGATTTCTAGGTTTAGTTTTCTAGACCTAAACCTCAACGCAACTTGGTTTTGACCCACTTACTCATTTGCTACATTGACCTGAGCTACACCAAAAGTCGAGTTCCCAACTACTCAAGTTGATTTGTGCCTGTAACCATCTTTTTCAACTGCCATGCCAAGCCAATTGCAGGTAATTTTGCTTTTCTTTATATGTTATTTTATTTACTTATTCATTCATTTATTTATTTGTCTATTGTTTTTAGTATTCTTAAAAAAAACATTTTTATATAACAAAATAAAATTTTAAATAAAAGCCTCACCAATAAATTGAAAGGTAATCATTTTTTTTTTAAATAAGGTTTTACCAACATATTGGAAAACCTTATAATTTTATTTATTTCAAATATATATATAAATAAAAAAACCCCTCACCAATTGATTGAAAAACTTCATAAATTAATTTTAAAAAATATATATTGTTAGTAATATTTTGTATTTTATCCTGCCAAACTATTGGAGGATTTGCATCTTAAATTAAATTTTATCAAACTATTAGAAGATTTTAATATATTATATTTTCTAAAAAATAATTTTATAATAAAACCTCACCAAACTATTAGAAGATTTACATCAAAGTAAATCTTACCAAACTATTGAAAGATTTTATTGATTATTTCTTTAACTAAAATTTAAATGAATCCGATGATGGAGTCTCTTCAAGGCAGGACACTAGTCTCCATGAATACTTCTGAGGTGAGAAAATTATCTTAAATTGCTACTAAATTATTAGAGTAATTTTAAGATTAATTTTTAATATTAAATAGTTTGATAAATCATAAATATGGTAAAGGCTTGGATAATTTGAAATCAAACTAGCACCATCATTTGGATAGGTGTTGCGAGGGTACTATAACCTTCTTCACACATAACCCCACTCTTGAATTTGAAATCTAATTTTGTGGAATAAAATCTACTATTTAAAGAAACCTAAGTCAATCTTGAAACTTCTCTTTAAATAGGATAGATTCGATCAACTGGCCAATCACACCTTAACAAAAAAGATTGGTGGTGACTCCTTCAATCCATATCTAGCGGTAGGTACACAAATCTATATGTTATGACACCAAGGGTCTTGGGGTTTCACTTATAGTTTAGGGTCTCACCTAAAGTTTCAAGCTTCACCTAAAATTTAGGATTTCGTTTTAAAGTTTTGTTTTAGGGTTTCATTTTAAGGTTTCACATTAGGGTTGCACTTAAAGTTTTGGTCTACGTTTCACTTAGAGTTTCACAAATTTATGAACCATTCTTAAAATCTCCAACATTAAGGCAGACTTTTAGAGCAAACTCATTTTTTATGTTTTCCAAAAATTAATTTTTATATGTTTTAGTTATTTTCCTTTCTCATTAAAATTTTATTATTATTATTATTATTATTATTATTATTATTATTATTATTATTTGTGAGAAAACACTTATTTACAGCTGGTTGTAATCTTGTAATCTGTATATTTATATTTATATCTCTAGAATTAAGTATTTGTATCCCTAAAATTAGGATAAACAATCCCTTAATTATAGGATTAGTTTTTTAGGAAGATTTAGTTTCCTAGTTTAACCTTTAGTTAGTTGTATATAAACCTAAGATTCTTGTATAATTCTCAATAAGTAGTTTTCCAACATACATTCAGTTTCCATACTGATTTATTTCTTAGTTTTTCAACATAGTATTAGAGTTTCAGGCTCTTCTTGGGAAGCAAAATTTTCAGCCTTCATTGCCGAATCCTGTTTAGGCCTTCATTACCGAACCCTTTCAAAGAAAAATATCACTACCACCCAATTTGAGGAAATGTTAATTGAAAAAATCATTGAAGTACTACAGATGTCTCAGAAACAATGAGAGTTTGATAGGAAAGAGATTAAAAAGCTGAAAAACTTATTGAAAATCCTTGAAAAGCCTACTGTGGTATATTCTTTGGGTAAGGTTTCTAGTTCAGGTAAAGCTTCTAGTTCTAATGGATTAAATGTCTCGGCTAAGCCTATTATGAGTTCTTGGGTCATTGATTCAAGAGCCACAGACCACATGACACATTCCTCACAAAAGTTTAGTACATATAACCTGTGTCCTAGTAATAAGAAAATTGTTGTTGCAGATGGTTCACTTACCACAGTGGCAGGATTAGGAAATGTTCAAGTTAATCCCTCGTTGGTTCTAAAAAATTTTCTTCATGTTCTTGGATTGTCTACTAATATGATATCTATACAAAAACTTACCAGAGATATGAATTGCAAAGTAACTTTTTATCCCTCTTATTGTGAATTTTAGGATCAAAGTTCGGGAAAGATGATTGGACTTGCTAAGGAAAAGGATGGACTATACTATCTTGAGATATCAAATAACACAAGTAGTATCAAGAATAGTTTACCTTTGTCATTTCTTTCTGAAAAATCTTCCAATAAAGATAAAATCTAGCTTTATCATTTTCGTCTTAGACATCCTTCTCTTGGAACCTTGAGAAATATGTTTCCTTCTTTGTTCAAAGGATTAAATGTCGAAGATTTTCATTGTGATATTTACGAACTTGCAAAGCATAGACGTGTGTCTTTTCCAATCAATAACAAAAGAAGTTCTACTCCATTTTACTTGATTCATAGTGACATTTGAGATCCCTCTATAATTCTTAATATTTTTGGTACGAGATGGTTTGTTTCATTCATAGATGATTGTATCAGGGTCTCTTGAGTTTTTTTACTTAAATCCAAATCAGATGTAAATAGTGTGTTTTTAAGCTTCCAAAACATGATCCAAAATCAATTTGGAGTGAGAATCAAGAGATTTAGGTCTGATAATGCAAGAGACTACTTCAACCAGAGTCTATCTACTTATTTCCAAAAAGAAGAGATTATCCATGAGTCATCTTGTGTTAATACTCCACAGTAGAATGGAGTGGTAGAGAGGAAAAACAATCATTTACTAACCACAACCTGAGCCTTTCTTATTCAAGCAAATGTACCTAAATTTTACTGAGGAAAAGATGTTCTCACTGTCACACATATTATAAATAGGTTACTTTCAAGGGTTTTGGGATTTAAAACTCCTATGGTACTACTCTTACAATTTTATCCCAACCTCAATACCACAAACAATCTCATACCTAAGATATTTGGTTGTACATCATTTGTTCATGTTCATAGTCATAATAGGGGAAAGTTGGATCCAATAGCGATTAAGTGTATTTTTATGGAGTATTTTTTAACTCAAAAAGGATATAAGTGCTATCATCCTCCTACCAAAAAATTTTATGTGTCTACAGATGTCATTTTTAAAGAAAATAAATCATTTTTTACTCAACCTTATCTTCAGGGGGAGATTTCATTCATGGAAGATAAGGATAAAGATTTCTTTTTGCTTGATTTGCTCTCTTCTTCAACATTTACACCAATTAATTCTTCTGAGTCGAAACCTGTTTCTGTTGAGCCCAAGTCAAACATTGAATTTAAGTCTGAACCCATTCCAAATATGAAAGATGTGACAAAGGATAATATTGTTCTTGATTCTATGAAAGAATTACAGATGTACTCAAGAAGAAAAGTTTCAGATCCTGAACCAATACCAGTCCAAGAACCTGATCCTAACTCTAGAAATGAGGTAACTACAGTTTTTAACTCTGTTTCTCAAAATGAGCATGAATCTCCTAAAACTATAAATAGTGATTATGATCTGCCTATTACCATTAGGAAAGGAACCAGAAAATGTACCAAGCATCCACTATACCCAATCTCTAATTTTATGTCATTTGAAAAATTTTCACTATCCCACAAAAATTTTCTTGTGAGCCTAAACACTATTTCTGTTCCAACTACATTATCCGAGGCATTATCCAGTGAGAAATGGAGGCAAGCCATGAAAATAAAAATGGAGGCCTTAGAGAAAAATCAGACATGAAAACTGGTAGAGTTGCCTAAAAGAAAAAATCCAGTGGGGTAAAAATGGGTTTTCATTGTAAAATACAAGGCAGATGGTACTGTTGAAAGGTATAAAGCTAGGTTAGTGGCTAAAGGCTACACTCAAACAAACCTATGGAGTGGATTACCAGGAAACCTTTACTTCAGTTGTCAAGATGAATACAGTTAGGATTTTGTTATCATTGGCTGCAAATTACAATTGGCAGCTTCAACAATTTGATGTGAAGAATGCTTTTCTACATGATGATTTGGAAGAAGAAATATATAAGAAGGTTCCACCAGGATTTGGAGGTCATCTAGAAGCAAACAAAGTATGTAGGTTGAAAAAAGCTTTATATGGCCTTAAACAGTCTCCTAAAGCTTGGTTCTAGAGATTTGCCAAAGTGATGCTAGCAATGGGATATAAACAAAGTCAAGGAGATCACACGTTGTTTATCAAGCACTCTAATTCAGGGAGAGTCACAGTTCTATTAGTGTCTATTGATGATATAATTGTAACTGGAGATGATGAAAAAGAGAGAGAATCTCTAAAATAGTGTTTGGCTAGAGAATTTGAGATAAAAGAGCTAGGGATATTGAAGTACTTCCTCGGAATTGTAGCTCACTCATGGCATAGTATTTTCATCTCATAATAGAAATATGTGATGGATCTTCTGAAAGAAACTGGGAAGCTTGCATGTAAACCTACAAATACCCTTATAGATCCTAATTATAAAATTAGAGAAGCTAATGAAGATGCTACTGTAAA
Organism: Durio zibethinus; assembly: GCF_047325235.1. Classification (NCBI taxonomy): domain Eukaryota; kingdom Viridiplantae; phylum Streptophyta; class Magnoliopsida; order Malvales; family Malvaceae; genus Durio; species Durio zibethinus. The sequence continues at coordinate 13,569,332 of NC_143178.1, forward strand.
TAGAGAGATGTACCAAAGATTAGTTGGAAGACTCATTTATCTCTCACATACTAAACCTGATATAGCATATGCTGTGAGTGTGGTAAGTCAATTTATGCATAGTCCTAAAGAAGTGCACCTACAGACTGTCTACCGTATATTGCACTATTTGAAGGCCAATCTTGGAAGAGGTATATTATTCAAAAAAAATTAGGGGTTAGTTCTAAAAGCATATACAGATGCTAATTATGCAGGTTCAGTAACTGATAGAAGATCCACCTTAGGCTACTGCACTTTCTTAGGTGGTAATCTTGTGACTTAGAGGAGTAAAAAACAGAATGTGGTGGCAAGATCAAGTCTAAAGTAGAGTTCAGAGCAATGGCTCAAGGAATTGTGAACTACTATGGTTAAAGATTATCCTACAATACTTGAAGATCAAGTGAGATGGACCGATGAGACTCTACTATGATAACAAGTCTGCAATAAGCATTGCACACAATCTTATGCAACATGATAGAATAAAACATATTGAAGTAGACCAGCATTTCATAAAGGAAAAACTAGACAGTGGGCTGATTTGTACACCTTATGTATCAACCAAAGGTCAACTTACAAATGTGTTGACTAAAGGTCTCAGTAGTGCAACAGTTCAAGAAATTATTTTCAAGCTGGGAATGGGAAACACCTATTCACCAGCTTGAAGCGGAGTGTAAGAAAACACTTATTTATAGCTGGTTGTAATCTTGTAATTTGTATATTTATATTTGTATCTCTAGAATTAAGTATTTGTATCCCTAAAATTAGGATAGACAATCCCTCAATTATAGGATTAGTTTTTTAAGAAGATTTAGTTTCCTAGTTTAACCCATAGTTAGTTGTATATAAACTTAAATTCTTGTACAATTCTCAATAAGCAGTTTTCCAACATTTATTCAGTTTTCATACTGATTTATTTCTTAGTTTTTCCACATTATTATTATTATTATTATTATTATTATTATTATTATTATTATTATTATTATTTATCTTTGTTATTTAATAATTTCTCAACATTTAGGTGAAATTATTAATTTTTAAAATATAATTTTTAAATCCCTTCAATATTTAGATAGGGATGTAAAAACTTTTATATTATTTTTATATATTTTAGAAGAATTTATTATTATTATTACTATTATTATTATTATTATTATTATTATTATTATTTTATTTTCATTTAAAATTTAAAGTGAGTGAAGATGAATTGCATCAAAAATAAATTAAAACATATAAAATTAAATCATATGAAAATTAAAATAAACATATAAATTTAAACCATAAAGAAATTAAAAATACATAAAATTTAATCTGTAATTAAGTTCACAAAAGAAATATGTATGGCCAATACAAAAGACAAATTTGGTGGTCCATCCCTAACCCAAAATAAGAAACCTAAACTAAAACAAAAAGTCAAAGCTTTAAACCTTTTTTTTTTATTCATATTTGGCTAACATATAGAGACAAATCATAAACATGCAAAGCCTTCCCTAAACACACAAATTAGCAGACGTGAAGAATGATAGGGTTTTAAATTTCTACATACAAACCCTGTATATGAAAAAAAAAAAACAAAACACATAAAGCAAAATGAAACCAAAGGCCTTTGTAAACAAGCTATACACAAAATCAACAAGCAAAGAAAAGACAAGAACAAACTTTAAGTTGCCTACTGCAAACTCATGTAAAAAGAATGATTAAATTGCATGCATCCAAAATGAAAACCGAAGACTTGGCAAATGACTTGAAGAAAATAGACCTTGGGCTATCACATGCAAAGTAGTTTTTTGCTTCAAACTTTACAAAACCTTTGCCATTTTTTTTTTTTTGACTTCATTTTTGCATGTTTTCATTTTTTTTAAAAGCTTTCTATTTTCCAAATAAAAGGTCCCTTTTTTTTTTATTTCATCACAATTGACCTATTTAAATCAAGATAGAGTTTAAAGTTCTTGATGCATTAAGGTAAAAACAAAAAAAAAAAAACTTAAAACACTTTCTCCAAAACCAACTTAGTAAAATTGTTCATTGGTTTTCAAAGAGACCCCTCATACAACAAATGAAATTAAGACTTAGGCTTTTATACATCAAATAAACTTATATTATATGCATTTGAGAAAGAAATGAAAGAAGAAAAGGCTACCTCTTATTTCCTACTTCAAATTTTTCACACCCAGTTTTTTGCTTGTTGATCTGCCTTTTTCTTTTTGTTCCATTTTTTTTTTTTTGCTATTGGTGTTTTCATTTTTATTTAGTTTCTTTTATTACTTCCACTCATGCCTTTTCTAGTTTTTTCCTTCTCCTCTTTGCTTATTTCTACTTTTTCTCATTTTTTTTGTTCCATTTCTTTTTTTTTTTTTGGTTTTTTGACTTGTTTTTCTATTACTGCCTTCACCCATTTCATTTTCTACTATTACTGCTTACTTCTTATTTTTGCTACTACTTTCATTTTTTTTAGTGCTCTTTTGGTCTGGCACCTAAATGCTTTTGGTCTTTCCCGTGATCTCTTTTATTGCTTAAATGCTTTTTTTATTTTTTATTTTTTTATGTTTTAAATTTTCTCTCCTTTCATGCAAAAGCCTCCCTCTTCCTTATTTTTCTACTATCACCATGCCTTACATCCCTTATAGTTTTCTTTTTTAGTTTTTTTTTTTTTTTGCCATCATTCTTCCACGAGCTTCACTATGATAACAAGTCTGCAATAAGCATTGCACATAATCCTGTGCAACACGATAGAACAAAACACATTGAAGTATATCAACATTTCATAAAGGAGAAACTAGACAGCGAGTTGATTTGTACACCTTATGTATCAACCAAGGGTCAACTTGCAGATGTGTTGACTAAAGGTCTCAATAGTGCAACATTTCAAGAAATTATTTCCAAGCTGGGAATGAGAAACACCTATTCACCAGCTTGAAGGAGAGTGTAAGAAAACACTTATTTACAGCTGGTTGTAATCTTGTAATTTGTATATTTATATTTGTATCTCTAGAATTAAGTATTTGTATCCCTAAAATTAGGATAGACAATCCCTCAGTTATAGGATTAGTTTTTTAAGAAGATTTAATTTTCTAGTTTAACCCCTAGTTAGTTGTATATAAACCTAAGATTCTTGTATAATTCTCAATAAGTAATTTCCCAACATTTATTCAGTTTTTATACTGATTTATTTCTTAGTTTTTTCACATTATTATTATTATTATTATTATTATTATTCTTATTATTTAATAATTTCTCAACATTTAGGTGAAATTATTAATTTTTAAAATATAATTTTTAAATCCCTTCAATATTTAGATAGGGATGTAAAAACTTTTATATTATTTTTATATATTTTAAAAGAATTTATTATTATTACTATTATTATTATTATTATTATTATTATTTTATTTTCATTTAAAATTTAAAGTGCATGAAGATGAATTGCATCAAAAATAAATTAAAACATATAAAATTAAATCATATGAAAATTAAAATAAACATATAAATTTAAACCATAAAGAAATTAAAAATACATAAAATTTAATCTGTAATTAAGTTCACAAAAGAAATATGTATGGCCAATACAAAAGACAAATTTGGTGGTCCATCCCTAACCCAAAATAAGAAACCTAAACTGAAACAAAAAGTCAAAGCTTTAAACTTTTTTTTTTTTGTTCATATTTGGCTGACATATAAAGACAAATCATAAACATGCAAAGCCTTCCCTAAACACACAAATTAGCAGACGTGAAGAATGATAGGGTTTTAAATTTCTACATACAAACCCTGTATATGAAAAAAAAAAAAAACAAAACACATAAAGCAGAATGAAACCAAAGGCTTTTGTAAACAAGCTATACACAAAATCAACAAGCAAAGAAAAGACAAGAACAAACTTTAAGTTGCCTACCGCAAACTCATGTAAAAGGAATGATTAAATTGCATGCATCCAAAATGAAAACCGAAGACTTGCCAAATGACTTGAAGAAAATAGACCTTGGGCTATCACATGCAAAGTAGTTTTTTGCTTCAAACTTTACAAAACCTTTGCCTTTTTTTTTTTTTTTTTGACTTCATTTTTGCATGTTTTCATTTTTTTTAAAAGCTTTCTATTTTCCAAATAAAAGGTCCCTTTTTTTTATTTCATCACAATTGACCTATTTAAATCAAGATAGAGATTAAAGTTCTTGATGCATTAAGGTAAAAACAAAAAAAAAAAAAAACTTAAAACACTTTCTCCAAAACCAACTTAGTAAAATTGTTCATTGGTTTTCAAAGAGACCCCTCATACAACAAATGAAATTAAAACTTAGGCTTTTATACATCAAATAAACTTATATTATATGCATTTGAGAAAGAAATGAAAGAAGAAAAGGCTACCTCTTATTTCCTACTTCAAATTTTTCACACCCAGTTTTTTGCTTGTTGATCTGCCTTTTTCTTTTTGTTCCATTTTTTTTTTTGCTATTGGTGTTTTCATTTTTATTTAGTTTTTTTTATTGCTTCCACTCATGCTTTTTCTAGTTTTTTCCTTCTCCTATTTGCTTATTTCTACTTTTTCTCATTTTTTTTGTTCAATTTCTTTTTTTTTTTGGTTTTTTGACTTGTTTTTCTATTACTGCCTTCACCCATTTCATTTTCTACTATTACTGCTTGCTTTTTATTTTTGCTACTACTTTCATTTTTTTTAGTGCTCTTTTGGTCTGGCACCTGAATGCTTTTGGTCTTTCTCGTGATCTCTTTTATTGCTTAAATGCCTTTTTTATTTTTATTTTTTTATGTTTTAAATTTTCTCTCCTTTCATGCAAAAGCCTCCCTCTTCCTTATTTTTCTACTATCACCGTGCCTTACATCCCTTATAGTTTTCTTTTTCAATTTTTTTTTTTTTTTGCCATCATTCTTCCACGAGCTTCACTATGATAACAAGTCTGCAATAAGCATTGCACACAATCCTGTGCAACATGATAGAACAAAACACATTGAAGTATATCAACATTTCATAAAAGAGAAACTAGACAGCAAGTTGATTTGTACACCTTATGTATCAACCAAGGGTCAACTTGCAGATGTGTTGACTAAAGGTCTCAATAGTGCAACATTTCAAGAAATTATTTTCAAGCTGGGAATGAGAAACACCTATTCACCAGCTTGAAGGAGAGTGTAAGAAAACACTTATTTACAGCTGGTTGTAATCTTGTAATTTGTATATTTATATTCGTATCTCTAGAATTAAGTATTTGTATCCCTAAAATTAGGATAGACAATCCCTCAGTTATAGGATTAGTTTTTTAAGAAGATTTAATTTTCTAGTTTAACCCCTAGTTAGTTGTATATAAACCTAAGATTCTTGTATAATTCTCAATAAGTAATTTTTCAACATTTATTCAGTTTTCATACTGATTTATTTCTTAGTTTTTTCACATTATTATTATTATTATTATTATTATTATTTATCTTTTGTTATTTAATAATTTCTCAACATTTAGGTGAAATTATTAAATTTTAAAATATAATTTTTAAATCCCTTCAATATTTAGATAGGGATGTAAAAACTTTTATATTATTTTTATATATTTTAGAAGCATTTATTATTATTATTATTATTATTATTATTATTTTATTTTCATTTAAAATTTAAAGTGCGTGAAGATGAATTGCATCAAAAATAAATTAAAACATATAAAATTAAATCATATGAAAATTAAAATAAACATATAAATTTAAACCATAAAGAAATTAAAAATACATAAAATTTAATTTATAATTAAGTTCACAAAAGAAATATGTATGGCCAATACAAAAGATAAATTTGGTGGTCCATCCCTAACCCAAAACAAGAAGCCTAAACTAAAACAAAAAGCCAAAGCTTTAAACTTTTTTTTTTTATTTCATATTTGGCTAACATATAGAGATAAATCATAAACATGCAAAGCCTTCCCTAAACACACAAATTAGCAGACGTGAAGAATGATAGGGTTCTAAACTTCTACATACAAACCCTGTATATGAAAAAAAAAAAAAACCAAAACACATAAAGCAGAATGAAACCAAAGGCTTTTGTAAACAAGCTATACACAAAATCAACAAGCAAAGAAAAGACAAGAACAAACTTTAAGTTGCCTACCGCAAACTCATGTAAAAAGAATGATTAAATTGCATGCATCCAAAATGAAAATTGAAGACTTGGCAAATGACTGGAAGAAAATAGACCTTGGGCTATCACATGCAAAGTAGTTTTTTGTTCCAAACTTTACAAAACCTTTGCCTTTTTTTTTTGTGTTCATTTTTGCATGTTTTCATTTTTTTTTAAAAGCTTTCTATTTTCCAAATAAAAGGTCCCTTTTTTTTTTTTCATCACAATTGACCTATTTCAATCAAGATAGAGTTTAAAGTTCTTGATGCATTAAGGTAAAAACAAAAAAAAAAAAAAACTTAAAACACTTTCTCCAAAACCAACTTAGTAAAATTGTTCATTGGTTTTCAAAGAGACCCCCCATACAACAAATGAAATTAAGACTTAGGCTTTTATACATAAAATAAACTTATATTATATGCATTTGAAAAAGAAATGAAAGAAGAAAAAACTACCTCTTATTTCCTACTTCAAATTTTTTACACCCAATTTTTTGCTTGTTGATTTACCTTTTTCTTTTTGTTCCACTTTTTTTTTGTTGCTATTGGTGTTTTCATTTTTATTTAATTTTTTTTATTGCTTCCACTCATGCCTTTTCTAGTTTTTTCCTTCTCCTCTTTGCTTATTTCTACTTTTTCTCATTTTTTTTGTTCAATTTCTTTTTTTTTTTGGTTTTTTGACTTGTTTTTCTATTACTGCCTTCACCCATTTCATTTTTTACTATTACTGCTTGCTTTTTATTTTTGCTACTACTTTTTTTTTCTAGTGCTCTTTTGGTCTAGCACCTGAATGCTTTTGGTCTTTCTCGTGATCCCCTTTATTGCTTAAATGCCATTTTTTATTTTTTATTTTTTTATGTTTTAAATTTTCTCTCTTTTCATGCAAAAGCCTCCCTCTTCCTCATTTTTCTACTATCATCATGCCTCACATCCCTTATAGTTTTCTTTTTCGGGTTTTTTTTTTTTTTTTTGCCTTTATGCCTCCACGAGCTTCATTTCCATTTTCTCCACGTATCACCTCGTTCATGCATTTTTTTTACGTGGCTTTTTTACCTTCAACAAAGTTAAACTGATGGCCCCATTTTTTACCACATTTGGGCCTTCAACAAGATTTGGGCCTTGCATTTTTTTGGGTTTAAATCTTTTTTACTTTGTTATGGCTAATTTGAACTTTCATATTGGGCCATTTTGATTCAAACTTTTTATTTTTTAATTTTTTAACAATTTATACATTTTTATCTGGTTTTTTATTTAATAATTTTATAATTTTTTTTGTTTTTTTAATAACTACTAATGGGCTTAAAAAGGAATCTTTTATTAGGCCTTTTATTTGGATATTTTAAGCATTCATTCGAGCTTATATAACGGGCTTCATTTTTAGGCCCATATTGAATTTCATACCAGAGCATTATAAAGTGGGTCGTGTAATGGGCTCAAAAAATGATGATTAAGGCTCAATTGCAAAATCAACCTGAATAAAAATGATAAAATATCTAAGACAAAATTAAGTGTTTACAGTATCTTTACTTGGGCAACTCTATTTTTTTTTAGTTTATGAGATAGAAGCTATCTTGCCAGTAAAAGCATAAATGCTATGTTTGAGAATCCTAAGGGAAGTTGGATTGGAAGAAACTGAATGAATTTGATAACATTATAAGTAGTTAAATTTCATTAAAGAGAAAAACTTGACAACGTTGTGCCATGATTAGCTATATCAACGAAGACTAATGATAGCTCATGACAAAAAAGTCCAATCTCATCATTTTCGAAAGAGGGAGTTAGTTTTGAAAAGAATTCTATCGAATCAGCATAATAATAGAGGAAAGTGAACTCTGAACTAGAAAATGGACAGAGCATTAATCTTAACAGAGATGAATGGAGATGATTTATCCAATCTCATAAATTTTGATGCTGTGAATAAATACTACGTTTGAAAGAGAAAAATAAAAAAGAGAAAGAGAAAGAAAAAGAAAGAAAACAAAACAAAAAGAAAAAAGATTACTCTAATCAAAAACTCAAAAGGAGGCTCATGTAAGTTGAAAACCTAAAAAGGCAGGTTAGATAAAGAGGATACGACATTGTTTGAGGATTTCACCAACGTGAAGGCTAGCATGTTTCAATGAGCTCTAAGTTGTTAAATGCATCAAGTGATTGAGTTTTTGAAACAAATGCAAGATATGCTGTCACGATTATCTGATTATTCATTTTGGGCATTGTTGTCCTAATAATCCAATCTTTGTAAATTTTTTCCCTTTTATATTGCTCAGTTGCCAAAATTGTTTCATTATTCCTTTTAAATAAAGAGATATTTCATTTCATTCTTTGTGTTTGTCTTTTTAATGCTTATGTCTCATTCTGAGTCCATCCCTTAGCTTTTCTCTTAAATACCTTGCAACAGAAGAAATATGTGATTACATTTTACATCTTAAAAATGAAATAATGATTGATAAATGAATAATGGCATGAAAGATTCCTACACTACCTTGGAAAAGTTAAAAGTGATAAAAGCAAAGATGAAATATTCAAGGCTAGAAAAGACATTGATTTGAAAATGAAAAAGAAAGACTTCTTTAAAAGAAAATATGGGTGCGAATTCATAAACCAAGTTAGTTTTGTTCTTACTATCCAAGACTTGAAAAGTTTGGAGTCCAAAGCAAAAAGCCATCAAAACTTATGTACCACAATTAAAAAGACACTAATTGACATTTGCATCACATTCATTGCATTTAGGAATATCTATAGTATAAATCTAGGAAAGAAGGATATTGCAAGATCAGCATGGAGAAGGTAATTATAAAGACTTTTTAGAAAAGGAACTTCAAATTCCCATTTAAGAAGAAACCTTTAAAGTAAGATTCTAATCCTTGAAAAAATAATATTTCAAGAAAACTAGTCATAATTAAGAAAAATTTTTAAAATTTTAAAGTTGTGGGGCCTTTGTTCTAAAGGATCATTATTCAAAATTAGGAATGATTTGTATAAGACTTTCGAACATAATCTTTTAAGTTCTTCATATGCAATCTATAAGACGTCCGAGTGTAATTGTCAAATCTTCAAGTATTATCCTTATTCTTAAAGTTGTGCATCTCTATTGTTGAGGAGTTTTTATTTTTAAAGTTATGTGCCTCTGTTGTTGAAGAGCTCTTATTTTTAAAGTGGTATGCCTCTGTTGTTAAAACGCCTTTATTTTTAAAATTGTATGCCTTTATTATTGAAAAGCCCTTATTGTTAAAGTTTTATGCCTCTATAGTTGAGGAGTTTTTATTTTTAAAGTTATGTGCCTTTATTTTCAACGAGCTTGTCTCAAAAAAAAAAAAAAAAAAAAACAACAAAAACAAAAAATTAAAAAAAAAGGTGAATAATTTGGACCAAGACATAATAGGTTGTCTATGACTTTGCATAATTCTTGTTGCACAGAAAATGTGCAAAGAGACATAACTGTAGACACCCTATTTGGTCTGTGCTCAAACCAATTGGGCCTAATCCAATCGAGCCCAAACCAATCCCAGCCCAATTATCCAATTTTTTTATATATTTTGTTTTATTTTTAGGGTTTTATGTTTTATTATTTTATGATTTTTATCTTTATTTTATCCACATCTTTATATCTTATTTATTTGGATTATTTATATATATTTTTTCTTTATATGATTTTTTAAAGCTTTTATTTTTATTTATCTCTAATTTTAACTTTATTTATCTTTAAATATGTTATTTTATTTTATTAGGTTTTTAAAAAAAAAAAAAAGAGAGAAAAAAGAAAAGATAATTAAAAAAATCATAGGGCCAAGAATTGTTGGCTGTGATGAGGTTGGATTGATTTTTTATTTTCAAGTGATAATTCATGTTTTAATTTTGAAATTTAATGGAGTTTTTTAAGGGATAAAAATTAATTTTTTCTCCGATGATAAGATAGACTTTTTGAAGAATCCAATTTCCATTTAAATACTAATTTAGCTTAAACTTTCCCTCTATAAAAATACTGGGATACATAGTTGCAAAACATACAACAAACATAGCAATTACAAAGAGTAAACAGCAACAACAATCAAAGAAATAAAAAAATTTCGAGAGAAAAAGCAGAGTTTCTGGTAAAAAGATTTTTTGGGAAATTTGGGAGTTGTGAGAAGTTGATTTGGTTTTAGTCAATGTTTTAGAGGATCCTAGGAAACAAAAAGTTAAATTGGCATTTTTTGTGAATTTTTTGCAGTTTGCTAGAATTTTTTTTGGAAAACCTATATTCCATTGAGATTTCCTAAAAACTTTAAATTTTTCAATGACTTTTTAGTCAAAAAATCCAGAACTCCTAACAAGAAAACTTAGTCTCTGACCATCGATGTTCATAAGTTTAGAAAGAGAAAACAAAGAAAAAAGAAAAAAAGAGAGAGAAAGCTAAAGCAACTTATGAAGAAGAAAACAAACATTTAAGGCTTTTATAATCTTTTGAAATGGTGTCGTTTTGAGTAAAATAAACGTTTTAGGATCCGCACGTCAATCCTAAGAGGATTCATGTGCCAACCTGGCACATAACGTACATGACTTGCATTCTAGAGTTGGTTTCCAGTTGAGCTGTCCAAGTTGCTCCAACTAATTCTTCTTTCTACAGTTAAGCTGCAATTCAAGCCAAGCCAAGTTGACATTTTTAGTATTTTTTTAGTTTTTTTATTATTTGTTCTTTTTATTTATTTTATTTGTTCTTTTTATTATTTATTTGTTTTTTAAATATTCTGGTATGATTAAAATTTTTAGGAAAATTAAGGGCAGATTTTTTCTTTAAAAAATCAATACAAAAAAAAAAAAGCATTGGCATTCAAAATCAGATAATTAAATATGGGAAACATTGTAACAAAGAAGGGAAAAACCGAAAGGGGTGAGATTTTACCTTGTAATTGAGCATCATCAAAGAATGAATCAAAGAGGATGGAAAGTAAAAGTTGAAACAGAGGCCAAAAGAGTTCATAGTTTTAAGCTAGGAAGGCGAATATGAGTTTTGTTGTGAAATAGAGTGTTTGCTTTTTAATTTTTATATATTTTCTTTTTTTGAAACAAATAGTACTTCATCTATAATAAAAAAAAATCAAGATAAGAAAAGGATGAAGGAAGAGAGTTCCTCCAGAGCCTATGTTCCCCGACATGTAACTCAATTTTAGCTAATTCATGTGCTAGACTATTAGCCTCTCTATTTGTGTGCCTAAAGAAACAGTAATGAAAACAAGAAGCTGGTGCTTTCATATCCTGAAGCACATTACCCCCTGCCCTACATGAATCAGCCACATTCTCAATCTCCTTAATTGCTGTCAAAGAATCATTCTCCCCTATTATCCTATCCACACCTTGCATATGCAAGTTGTAATCCCCAGAGAGTTGCTCTCACCTCCGTATAAGGGGGGCTTTCAGTCCAATCAACTCGACCAACTGCCAAGAATACTACACTTCTGTTGTAGTCTCTGAGAACAACTCCTAAACCTGCCTCCTTTTAAATTGCTTTAAAAGATGCATCCTTATTAAGCTTAAGCATATCCTACCCAGGAGGTTGCCAATTATGTTGCTGAAACGTTACCTTATAACATCTAGTTGGCTATCCTATACATGCCTATCCCCCAGCATCTTACGAGCTGTCACAACCAGGGTCTTCCTCATAGAACATATTCCTTGATGAAGACAGTAGTTCCTATTATTCCAAAGTAGCCAGACTAATACATACATACATACATACAGACATACCTCCAAGGAGTCTGCATGTGATGCATTGGTTAAGACAGTAAACCAAAAATCTTTAGGAGAGCCGTTGTTAGGTACAGAGCAGACCATTGGATTCACCTCACTCATCATATCGCCAGCGTAGCATTTAACAACAACATGGTACCAAGATTCCCCAGAGCTACCACGTACCAAACAAAAATTTTCCAACCGTACACCTCTCCTAGTCAGTCTTTCATTGGTTGGCAAGATACCATGTACTAATCTCCTGAAAAACACCTTAACCATTGGAGGTACTTTAGCGGACCGCGAAATCCTCCAAATTGGATGCCGTAAATTCTGTTCAACCCATTTCTACCAATCACCTCCCTAGCTGTGAAATAAGCCGATTTTACCATAAAATTCCCAAGCAAGAGATTATTCCAAATAAGGACATAACCGATTGAAATTCATACTCAAAAGGTATAAGTAAAATTCTCGCCGCATCCTCTGATGAAAAAAGCTCATCAATCATATAGGCTCTTCTAGACTTTCTTTCTTGATCTATTAGGATAGCCATGTTCATTTGTGCCAGATGTTGGCTCACTGGTTGATCAACTTTATAATTTGAGATGAAGAAGGTTAACTGTGAAAGCATCACCGTTTGAACTGAATTGCTTTTGATTTTATAAGCATTAGTGATGAGGATAAAAAGGTGAAACCAATTTTGTTTTTATTAGTAATTTGTTATCTTAAAGATTTCCTTTTCGGCTTATTACTAAAAATTTGTATTGAACATGTTTTTGAAATTTCCCCTTATTTTTCCCGTTTATGGGATGACAAACACATGACACTTTATGGAAATCTCAAAGTCCTGATATCTTTACATTTGTTAAATAGTTTACATGCAGAAGTTAGCGACAATAGGACCTTATGATAATATAAGATAGTAATCTTTAGGCCAAAATTTCTCTTTTTTTCTGGATCTCTATTCCTACTCGTGACATTTCCTTCAAATTCCAGCTGAACCAAGGGGAAAAGGTAGGTAATTCATAACGGAAAGGAGAAAAATCCCGAATCCAAAATGCATGTCTTTGACGTAATCGAATTAATTAATTTAATAAGGCGACTAACCTAAGTGAATTCTCTTTGATTGGCCAAAAGAAAAGGTTAACTCTCTTTGGTAACTGATATTAGCATATAATACATATTTTGATATGAGAGGCAAACAGCGTTTTTCAGCTAAAACATTCTCAATGGTACAATGTAGGAGGGAGGCTCTCTACAACCAAGCCAAGGAAGCCGACCTGTATATCATAGCTATGGAGATTTAACTTTCTTTTCAGATGACAGCATGCCAAAACCACATCTAATCTGAATAACAGCAGTGATAAATTAGTGGGCAGGAGGTACAACATGCTCATTAGGCTGGTGTGCCCCAGCATCAGCAACCGCATGCCTGCGTTGTCGCTCACGAAGGTATAGAACAGTGAGCAGACAGACAAATAGAGTCAATATTGTTGCATTTCCTTCCTCCATGATCACATTCTCCACCCATGCTTCCACTCTTGGATAGACTTCAGGCAGGGAATCGATTAGGTGGACCTAATTAAAACAACAAAAAATGACGAGTCAGAGGACTAACTAGAACAACTGTTGGAAATCCAGCAATCTCCAAGTGAAGAAGAAAACAACAAAGAACCAATTTTATACTATCTGACCCATCTTCTTGACTACAAGGCAGAAGAAATAGAAAACACTTGGCATTCAACTACCGGTACATATACCAATAACTAATCACTTTCAAGATTTCCTTCTTTTCTTCCACTACTGAAAAAAACTAAATGAAATGCTATAACTCTTTATGATGATTTTTATGTCACCAGTATTAAAAACTAATTTAAAAGATGTAAAAGCAAAAGACTAGCTAGAAAACCTCCATTTGTTTTCTCTATTTTTCCTTTCCTTAGGGAAGTTCCAATTTATCATGGAATTTCTATGCATGATTTTCAAGAAAAACAGAATTCCATGGTTTTCTTCTACATAACCTAATGACAATGCAAAGCCACCAAAAAGGAAAATAAGTATGTATAAAATGTTGTTGAGGCTATTTTCTCTATATAAAAGATGTAAAATAATTTTGAGTTCCATTTATGTTCATGAGTCCCAGCAGAAATTTCTGATCATCGTCTCAAGGAGCATATCAAGAGCAATCAACTTAACTTGCATGCAAGGCCAAGAACATTACATACATTATCAATATCTATCAACTGCCAAGCTGCTTTCACAGGGCTCAAAGATGTTAAGTGGTTCTGGTTTTACAGTTAAAAATTCATGTGGTAAGAGGAATGAGGACTAATTTTTGCATTTGTAAGAGATGGAATGCAGGACAAGGTGAGCACCACAATTAATGGGGAAACGGCAAACCATAAGTTCCAATCCGTGTGCAATTCTAAGCATTTTGACAAAGTGAATGGAACATAATTGCATTGAAGATTGAACAGCATATTGTCTGATCTTTCAGACATGGTTAAGGAACAGGAAAAGTGGGGGGGGGGGGGGGGAGGATATATACCACAAAGAGCAACTCACCAGAAAACTGTCAGCATAATTCTTTCGTATCCACAAACTTGTGAGAGCCAGCGTGACAGGCAACTTTGCTGCAGGATCTATCTCTAGCGCCTGATCATAGTACCGCTTGGCAAGATGGAGGTCAAATGGAAGTCCTTGGCCATGCTCATGCATGTATCCAAGGTTGAACATGGCCTGTGCATTAGATTGGGATTTTGCATGTATGTACGCTTCTGCTGCACGCTCATAATCCCTCACAGTTCCCTGAAAGGTAAAAGATAATAGTTATGAAAAACATCAGCAGAGTAATAAGAAAGCAATACTATAAAAAAAATTATTCCAAATACTAGACAACGACTTCTATATTGAGACTACAGATACATACTCGGCCATAATAATATGCATCCCCAATAAGCAATGCAGCATGTTCGTTACCCTGCTCGGAAGCTTGCCACCACAAAGAATGAGCACGTTGATGCCTTTCTGCACCAGTGCAAAGCCCAGATTCACCCATGCACATGCTGCGCTCACCATACTTATCAAGGATCCATGCAGCATTACTCTGTGCTATCTCATAGCCTAGCTCAGCCATCCTAGAATACAAAAGGAAAGCCTTGCCCACATCACCTTTTAGGTATGATTCAAGTGCCCATCTAGACAGGGAACTCCATGGTCCCCGTTCAGCAACTAATTTGTATAATGCAGTAGCCTGGTAAAAGAAGAAGAAAACTCAAATTTATTTATGTACATCAGTTGGTGATTATGATAATTAGTATCATTCATGATTCCAAAGGGATTGATGTCGCAAATCACACATGAAATATAAGCAAAGGTGAGTTATATTTATAGCGACTTTTTAAAAGTGATTAGAAATGTCAGATTTTTCTTCAATGGTGGAGAGAAAGAAGAGTATGCATAGAAGTGAGGAAAGCAGTTCCATTTGTCAATAAGTTGCCAGATCAAGAATTAGAAATTAGCAATACCCATCCTATGTGAAGGGACACAACCAGAATACAGGTCATGGGCAGCAGCCAATCTAGCTGATGGCATGTAAAAATAAAATTCAACTGTTCCAGGATAAAGGTAACATTTTCCGCTCAAGCATTTAAATAATTTTGTTTGCTATGTGGGGCACTTCTTGGCATGACAGGAAACCACATACTTACCAGTGAAAACCAAGTTCTTGTAAGAGAATGAACAAGAAGTTCTTGTAAGAGAATGAACATACTCTTTTGGGTGCAAAATCAAGCAAATGCTAAGTTCTCAGTGGACCTTAAAAACTCAAACCTAACTTTAGCTTAATATAAAGATAAACAAGAATATTGAAACAAGGCTTTAAGATGTATTTATTAACACTAAAACCTCAATAGAAATTAGGACAAGGGTGAAAAATCATGCATCCAGTATAACTTGACAAGGTGAAAATTATGACAAAAGTCGAAAACAATTCCTTCTGTGCCCAGCAGAAAACTTTAAGGTTAAGTAAAATGGAGTTTAAGTATGTTGATCATAAAGATATAGAACTCATAAGAAGGGAAAAAAAAGAAAACAGGAACTACAAGCTTACACCATAGTATTTACCATAGGAAGGTTCTTTTTAAGCCCAACACCAGTATGAAACATCTTAGCCAACTGATAAAACGCCTTTGGTTGACCTGCATTAGCTGCCACAATAAAACATTTACAAGCAATCTTCACATCCTTCTTCACTCCAATCCCTTTAAGGTACATTACTCCTAAGTTATAGTGCCCACCAGCATCCTCATTATCAGCAGCCTTCTCAAAGTACTCTTTTGCCTGCACAAAAAGGAATCAGTTTCTGGCATAACTCTGCAATAGACATACTAATGATAAACCATAGCTATCCAGATATTATTTTCTGTCCAAAGTGGTATGAAGCTGGACATTTTTCTTTTAAGAAAAAAAAAATCCATTGAACTCTTAAGCTACTATCATTGTTCCCAGATTCAACACTAAGTAAATCCAATCCATGAATATCTATCTTCAATCTTGGTTATAACAACTAGAAATTCTGAAGTATACACCTTTTTTAACTAACTCATCATAGTAACTCCAGATTAGTAATTGATGAAAGAGCAGCTTGAAAATAGAATTCAGGATCATTATCTACCATAAGCTTCATTCTTCAAAACACTCAACAAGGAGAAAAATTATAAACCAGAGCCAGTATAGGGCTAAAGAGAATTGAGTAGGAAGATAATTCATATTAAAGTGAAATTTTCAAGCGATGTGAAGATTACTGTTGAAACATAGGGCAAGAACCTGTAATTTGAAAGATATATCAAGGCACCTAAACAAGTAGAAAGACTAGGCAAGCTATATAAAGCATGGACAAGATAACAAGACAAAAGAAAAAATTGCCAAGAAGTTTAAGCAATAAACAGAAAAATGAACATACTTTGGTGTAGTTCTTCTTCTCCACACCATAACCTTTAACATATAAATAACCCATCCCATTATAAGCTGAATAAAGGCCCTGTTTGGATGCAAGCGAAAGCCAGTCAAGAGCCTTGGTGTAATTCCTTTCAACCCCAGCTCCTCTAGCATAAATCTCACCAAGAAGTTCCATAGACCTAGGTTCCCCTTTATCCACAGCTTTCAAAAACCACATCAAAGCCTTAGCATGATCACGGCGTAACCCTCTCAATCCAAAATAGTAAAAAAGACCCATTTTGTACATAGCACCAGCATTCCCCTTCTGTGCTTGATATTCCAATATCTGAAAATCTTCATCGTCTTCCCCTCTTGACTTCTTTAAAGCTTCCTTATTTTCCTCTGCCCCATAGTGTATCCTAATTGGTTCGATAACCGGTGAATCTTTCGATATCAAAAAACTGTTTACCGCTATTTCTGCCAATTCAGCATATAATTTAACCGCTTTTTCATACATCTGAAAATTTTAAAACAACAATTTTTCAGGAAAATTAACACAAAAGGTAAACCTAATTTCTAAAAAAAAAAAAAATAGAGAAGCTTACGTCTTGTCGCGAGTAAGTGTAAGCCAAAGCCATCATGGACTGGGCACTGCCACCTTCCGCAGCGAAACAATGATTCAAAAAAGCTTTAGCTTTGTTTCTTTCACGCATCATCCCCATCCCGTACAAAAACCCTAGCACCGACCGCGCGTGCGGCTCACCTACCATATTTGCTGCCGTCTCGATCTCCGCCGCGGCTTCCTCCATCGCCCTGGCGTCTCCATTGGTTGAAGCGGAGATCATTTTATCAACGGCGGCGTAGTAGGAGGCGAGCGTGCTGTCGTCCGTGGTGGAGATGGTGATGGTAGTGGGTTCGAAGAGCCGGCGCCATGATCCAGGGTCGAGCTCGTCGTCAGGCTTAATATGGGTACCTCCGAAGTCATCGTCGTCCCAGGAAGAGTCGGAATCCAGAGGGGAAGCGTCATCGTTTTGGGCGTCCTTGAGGTCGTCCTGGGAGAGGACGAGAACGAAGGGGCGGGCGAGGAGGGAAAGAGGGAAAAGAGAGAAAAGGAGGAGGAAGAGTAAAAGTCGCAGCGTGGAGTGATGGCACCTTGGATGCATTTTGTTTTAGGATGTTGCTGTCTACAACAATGAGGATTAGTTTCAGAATCTGTTTGGGGTTCGGGGAAGGGAGGAAGAGCTTGGAGAAGTCGTATATGTCCAGAGAGAGGTGGTTTGATTTTGCCACGTTTACTTTTGTCATTCACCCAATCACTTTTTCACACGTCGGCCTCGTTATATATATTAATTAATATTAAAATAACTAATTAAATTGATATTACCAATTAGGAACTATTGATTTGTAAAATGTAGATTTTAAGAGAGTATGATTTGTAAAAAACATATAATATTTGAAGTATTTTTTTATTTTTATTTTTAGATTTATTTATTTATTAAGGAGTATTTACATATATTAAATTTTAAATAATTATTATAATTTTTTTGAAATAATAACTATAATATCTTATTTTTATGAAATGATTATTGAAGGTGTTTTTAATCAAAAATATTTTTAATAATCATATTAAAAAAAAATTTTTGAGATTGCAAAAATGTCTTGAGTAATCACCTTATAAAATTTTATGAATAGATTATTGAATGTATTTTTTGTCAAAAATACCTTCAATAATCATATTAAAAAATTTTTAGATTATTCAAGATATTTTTTGTTAAAAAACACTTTGAGTAATCAAGTAATAAAAATTTATGAGGGAATTATTGAAGACATTTTTTGCTAGAAACGACTTTAATAACTACATTAAAATATTTTTGAGATTATTCAAGACTTTTTTAGTAAAAAAATGACTTGAGTATTTACATCATAAAAATGTATAAGAAGATTATTGAAGGTCTTTCAATAACGCTATTAAAAAAAATTTTTAGAGATTATTCAATGCGTTTTTGACGAAAAATACCTTGAGTAATCACGTCATAAAAATTTATGAAAGGATTATTGAAAGCATTTTTTATCATAAACGCTTTTAATAACCCTATTAAAATGTTTTTGAGATTATTCAAGATGTTTTTAATTAAAAACGCCTTGAGTAATCATGTCATAAAATTTTATGAAGAGATTATTGAATGTGTTTTTTGTCAGAAACGCTTTCAATAACCCCATTTTTTGGATTATTCAAGGCATTTTTATTCAGGCCAAAAATGCCTTCAATAATCCCTTTCATTTTCAAACATGCTTTTCAAAATGGTAACAACTATTTCAAGCCTTTTTATTCATGTCAAATTTGAAAATAATTCTACTTTTTCCTCTATAATCATAGAATATTACAAGGAGAGATGGGTTTTTTATTTCGAGACTTTGGATATTGTTAGAAATATGTTAGATTTCTTTGGAATCAAATGACCCTGAACCAAACGTTATAATCAAATGCCTAGCAATAAGATTTCGGGAGAAAATATGTGGATTTTCCCAAACCAAATGTCCCAATTATGTTACGTTAACTCAGTTTATAAATTTATTTAAAATTTGGTTAAATTACAATAATAAAATAAACTTAAACCTACATATACTTCCTATAACAACAATCCCCTACCTCTACTATATGTGTCTTCAATGTCTTAAAAGAAAATTGAAAATTAAATTTGGGTATAAAAAATCACTTTAGATGCAATTGTTTGTGTTTGTGATCTCCAACTGATTATTTTGAGACCTTTTATCTTAGTTTTATCTATTTTTCTCTCATTCTTTTCTCAATGGCTTTCATCTTCTTGCTTCTTTTTTTTTATAATGTTGTCATTGCCTTTTTCACTATCATGGTTGCTAAATGAAAGTTATTAGCTTTTGAATCATGGTTGAGACAAAAATGCTTAGAGTCCTTAGACGCATTTGCTTAAAGGTAAAATTTAGGAATCATTGCTGGTGAGATTTGAGAATGGAAAAAAAAAGTTAAATAAATAAAATCAAAGCCATCGTACAACCAATTTAAATCATGGTTTTTGCTTTTATATTTTTTTTCCTTTATACTTGATCGTAGATCTTGAATCGTTGACTATTCTTTTTTTAGCTCTTTCTTTAGTAATTTTTTATTTATTTTTCTCTTTTTATAATTTTAATGCATGAATTTTCAATGACATTTTTTTAAATAGGGTTAATAAAATTACACGGATTATTAGCAATCACCTTTTTAAAGAAATTTGCTTTCACGTGCTTTTTCAAATTTAGATTTTCTTCACGTTGTGAGTAAAATTTAGTTATGTTTCAAAATTTTTATTATTATTATTATTTATGAAATTTGATTTTGGAGTTTTTTTTTATGGTAGTGTTGATAAACAGATCTTAAAAATTAACTCAGCAAAGGTAATCGCAGAGCCGCATGGGTAGCCAAATGCAATAAAGCAATGTTGCTACGATGGCATTTTATGATCACATCGATGGTGGCAACGGGTCCTTACACAATGCGGGTCTTGTTAGCCATGCCATGATGGCATGATGGTTTCAGTCTATTAGATTGCAACATCTGGCCTCTCATTTAGCTTTTATAGGTATCGACCAATGCCTTTTTCCTAATCTCCTCAGGTAGGTAACAAACACTATACTTTAAATTTCCACGAGTATTTTTTTATCTTTTATGTTGTTTTCAATTATTATCTTTTCATTACTCGATTCAGATGCATGCAATTTGGATTAAATTAATCATATTTTAAAATCCAGATTAATGTCTAAACATTAAGGAAAACCCTATTGAAAGAAATGTTCTAAAGTGCATAGCTCATAAAAGATACTGGATATCCAAAGATTCCTTAGACTTCTAACTTGTCACTTCATATACTCTTGTGCAATTTCTTTTGTCAAGTTTTCTGACAACATATAAATTAACAAGTGAGAACAAAAAATTTCTATTAGATTTGAACACCAACATGGAAAGGCAATAGATAGAAGGAAAAAGTTCATACAAGTAATCGTTAGGTTACAAATTCTAAGAAAAAAATTATTAGAGCACTCTATAGCATAAAGATCTAAAAGCTTAGTTCCAACATCACCCTCGAACTCCAAAGAATAGAACCCATTAGATATAGTCGAGCCTTTTCAACTTTGGGTAATTGGTGTGTATGGTTCTGAACCAAATTCCCCATTAAAATTGAGGTTCTTTCTTAATTCGAATAACCTCTGCTTCTTTTCTACAAATTGAGCTCCATATGAATTTTTCATAACTTCATGCAAAGGAAAAAAAATGCATTCCATCAACTTAGAATGGAATATAAATCACAAAAACAACATGTGATTAGGTGAAGAATAATGCATAAACTTCATAAACATCTCCCTTATTGATAATGTAAAAGCAACAAGTGTGTTCACTACAAATTCATCAAAATTGACTTCACAATCATTGATTGCTCGAAGTGTCGATTGATTTCATGCAACTTTATTATTTTTCTTTTATTTTTCTAATAAAATGTTAAGATATTTCTGAATGTTGTTCCTTTTTTATATACTTTCTAATTCAGTAAAAAATGTATTTAATTTAAGTTTGGCGAGCATCTTTTTCTTTTTACTTTGGCAATAAATTTTGATTTGATTTATTTACAGCATATTATCTCAGAACTTTTAGAGCCATCACCATTCATGCTTCATGCTTGGCATTAATAAAGCATTTGAAAATGAATTTAATGTGACAACTAGCTGGCAACAAAAAGAACAAAGTGATGCTGATGCCTTCACTTCATTATTCTATGTTAATGAAAAAATAATCAGTGCAAAGGAAAATAATGTTGCTAAGATATGTTAGTTTCTAACCATGGTCTTTATTTCTCTCTCTTCAGTTACCCCACTATGGAAATGAGGACATATTTTTTTTCTTACTCAATCCTTACTAAAATTAGTGGTGCTTATTTCTATGGATCCATATTTAACTCTAATACGAGTAGGCCTAAACTTTAAACCCAAATAAAATATGTTAGATGTTTAATACTATTGATTTTTTATATTTAGTTGAAAATTTTAGGGTATAGTTGATAATTTCGCATAATAAATAGTTAGAACATCTAATATATAGTTAAAACATCTAATATAAATTGTTTTAGTATATTGGTCCATGTTCAAAAGTCTCTAAATGATGGTAATCTAGATTATATGTTATCTTTGTTGTTTGAATTTAGGTTTTGTTTTTGTTTTTCATTGAGTTGATCTTATGCCTTTCAAACTAAGCTGGGTTTTATGTTTTAAAGAAAATATAAAAATTCTACATGTCTTTGTAGATAACCAAATTTCTATGAATGGTTTGCATAAGTTATTTCAAATTCTGAAAACATTCAATCCTTTGTTTTTCCTAGCTTTGTTGTAGTTCATAGTTGTTGAATACAATTTGGTAAGTTTTTCTTTGATGACGATATCAGTTGTGTATTCATTTTGGTTACTTATATACTGTTGTTTTTAAGGTTTATATGTGATGTCAGGGTAATGTTGGAGACATAAATAGAGTTTTGAAAAAAATGAAAGATGTATTGTAATCCTTGCTTTTTATCTTTGTTCTTTTCTTATGATTACTTCAGTATTCAAAATTTTCTAAAACTCCACATTTATCATCATTTTTTTTTAGAATAATAATTCTATATATTTTTTTCATAATTTGTAGTCGCCAAAAAGTTATTGATCTAAAGTTAACCATCAATCATTCATTGAAGAATTCTTGCATAAAAGGTTCAAGTTAAAGTTTGGACATTTTCTTTCTAACTCTGATGTTGCTTTTAAATGCATGTTTATTGCTTTTTATTTGAGCTCTTTTGTTTTCTACAATTAATAAAGAGCTCATCTATAATTCTTTATTTTAATACATGAGATACTTGGATGTTAATTGCTTTTAGTTTTGAAATTTTAATTGAAAAGTTAAAGTTTATTAACTAATAAGGTGACTTCTAAAGTTTGGTTTTCCATTAAATGTTTAGATTTTCAATTAAGTGTTCAGACTTTCATGATTAGCAAGAATATATGTCATTGACTCTAGGCTTTATGAAGTTATTGTTTTTGTTCATAGACTTAGCTTAAATATGCTTAGATCGAATGGGATAAGACAGATGAAAGATTTAGTAAGTTTTCATGTGCATAGCATTGCATTAAGGTATGACAATAACATTCTTCTAAAACTATTAGTACTATTACTAATCAAGTAGTTCATTTTATTTACGAGGATTTTCTTCTATCTGTTAATAATAGTAGCCATAAGGTAAGTCCTATAAGATTTTATTCTATTGTAGGATTTGGTGGTTAATTAAGCACCATTTCATTATATAAGGTAGTGTTTTAAAACTAGAAAAAAGTGCAATGCTTAACTTGTAATAAAATTCAATAAGCTTGATTGATTTTCTTTTAATTATACAAGTTCCACAAGACTTATTTCAGAAAAATCCCCTCCAAAGATGTCAAGTTATAAAACTTCTATCTACATATGCTTCTCAACCAAAAAAGATAAAATTTTTTATAACATCACTTATAATTGTTTTATACAGAGAGAAAGAAAAAAAATCCAAAGTTAAACATATGCCATAGCTCCAACTCAACAAGTTGTTGATTTTTTTTTACGCTTTTGATGTAATAGTAAGCACTACTAATTCTTTTTGTACTTCTTAGTGTTTGAATATGATAAATCTTTCTTTTTGTGTATAGATTTTAGGGTTTACTTTATGTTGAGTTGCAAGCAGGACTATCTTTTTTTTTGTGTTAGATTATAAGATGTCACTTACTAGTAGAAAGCTAACATAAATCTTAGATATTGCTTTGTGTTGAGTTGCAAGTGGGGTGTTATTTTGTGCTAAATTACATCAAGTCTTGACCAACCTTTTGTGATTTGATAACAAATAAACTTTTCTTCAATGACTAAGGTGATAATATTGCTAATTGTATACTTTCAGCTTGATGTCTTCCAATTTTTTATTTTATATAAGCATGAAATATCCTTATAACTATTAGTTAATTTAGTTTATTTTTTACAATTTAATAAAGAGGTGAAATAAAACATTGCTTTAAAAAAACTTCTAGTATCTAATATCCAATCTCATAAAATGAATGACAAGAAAGAGTCTCATTCTATTGTAATTACACTTTTTACACTTTAATTTGTACGATGAGAGAAAAAGAACCTTTAAAGCCTAATTGCAATTATCTTTTAAATTAAGATTAGTTTAACAAAAAAATTATAAATATGTAAAAAAAAGCCCTCGGCAAAGTAAGGGCAGAAATCTTGTTAAAATAAATTTATAGCATCTTTACTTCACAGATTTTAAAATTTTAAAAAAGAAAATGATTTCGAGAAAACTTGTAAATCAGAGAAATGAGTGGTTCTTGTGTTTTATTGACCTTATTAAAAAGTAAAATTTTTGTATTTGGTTAAAAAATGTAAGATTATCTAATGAAGTCTTTTGTATATTGTCTTTGATTACATAAGAATAAAAAATGAAATCATGAAAATATAAAAATAACATGTGACATATCGTTATATCTAAATTACTTATTTATTTAACATTTATATTATTTATTTAGGGTATAAATGATTTATCTAATATTTTTATGAAAATAATAAAATTAAAAATTTCTAAAATTATTTTCGTATGTTAAATAATACTCGTTTAAATAAATATTTTTCAAGAATTTGTGTATAAATTTTTGTTAAGTTGCATGAAGCTTAATTAGTAATTACTATCCTAACATTCAAAATATATTTTCATAATAGACTACTTTTACTATTTTAAAAACATAATCTATGTTGATTAAACCGAAGTTCTCTAAGTAGCATTTTAAAAATATATTTTTTTTCATAATATAGTTTCAACAAAGATAATATTTTAAGATTAAAAATGTAGTCTTTATTGAAACTATAGTATTAACTCAAATAATTAAATAAATCAAGAGAAAGTGAATTGATTAATTAGAAATTTTAAAAATTTAATCACCAAATATAACAATGTCACAAATATAAATTTCAAAGCTAATATAAGTAATTTATAAGCACAAGTAAATAATTTAGAAACGTAAAAAAGTAGAGATAGAAAACCAAACACTGAGAATTATAGAGGTTAGGTCCTTCCAATAGGCACCTACTTCTTTTTCCTTAATTTATTTGCTAAAGAGTCCAATCCACTATATTTTGAGTCTTACAAAGAGACAATCAACCAAAACACCTTAGTGCTTTTTTCTAAGTTCCTTACAAGATCACTTAACGATTACACTCCTTTTGAGCTTACAATTTCAAACTAGATACAAGTGTTTTTGCAAACTAAATTGATAACTCTATAGAATAAAGTTATTTTCAATGCTTATTTGCATGTATTTTGCTCATTTCTTGACAAAATAGTCTAATTTGCACCCCTAATGTGTTGAATTTGCTAATGTGTAGTAAAAGTTCAGGGAAAGATACAATTTGATGAATTATCAGTGACTTCAATGAAATTTGGAGCGAAAATGCAAAAATTTGTGTAAGATGCTTGCTGTTACACCAACTGATTGAAGAAAGTGATGAGTCTTAAAGTTAAATTCATGAAATATATTGTAAGTTCATGGAGTTTTGTATAGGTGTGAATGCATGGAATTATTAGAATGACATGATAGGAAAACCAATCTCATTGGCTAGGAAGATATGATTGGGAGCCTAATGTGGCATGACGATATTTCTAGAGTTCTCCAAGTTAAATAAAAAAAAATGGCTAAAGATTTGAATTTGAGGTGCCACTTGATCTATCCCTTACTTGAAATTTAAAATCACTTTAAAGAAAAAGTCAAAAGAGCATTCTATTAATGAATTTAGCCAAGATTCAATCCAAATACATTTTTCTAGAGAAGTTTCACTTTGAATAAAACAAGTAAACTTCAAGATCAAAAGATTTCAAAGATGTCAAATTAAATTAGGATTTTTTATAACTTTCGCCTATAAATACCTAGCTCTAGGCTTCAAAAAAGGCACAGTTGGAATGATAGACCATCATTTAGTTTATTTTCCTTCTTTATGTTTTCATGTTCTGTTTCATGTTTTTAAACCATCCTTAAATTATATGCAAATTTTAATTTCAATGTTTGTCTAAAATTCAGGCTTTGGTTCTTTTAGTCACAAAATTATGTTTCTTTTAAATTAAACCTCAACGCTTTCTCAAGTTTTGTTCTTGCTCACACTTACTTTTAATTCATTATGATGCTTTAAAGTTCATGTGATTTTATACAATTTGAAGTTGTTATAGTTTGATTTACTTAATATTCTATACAACATAAGTAGTGAGGCTATTAATAGTTTCATTTCCTAAAGGCTAATTGGTTAATTAAGTTGCAACTTTTAAGGCTTAGTTAAGTACATTTACATTTTGTTTTCTACAAGTTACAATTCTAAACTTTATCTAAAACTTATTGCATGTTGAGTTGATGTTTAATTACATGTTCTTAACATTAATAAGTCCATTTACCCACTATTCTAGTTTAATTTCAATTGGTGAATTTGGTTTCAGTTAAAGGATTAGTTTTGCATTAGTAACTAGGTTGTATTTAATTTAAGTTAAAGGAGATAATTAAATTGGTTATTTAGTCAACTTCACTCTTAATTTTAGCTTTTTAGATATAATTAGGGGTGTAGAATTTCATTATTCAATCTTTCCATATATTTCAATCTTTGTGGAAATGATCTTTACTTACCTCTTTATTACTTGATTATGACTATATGCACTTGCAAATTTGGTGTACTTGCATATTTAGACTCATCAAATTTTTTACACCATTATCGAAAATTGAAGAAGAAGAGTTGATATGGATACCAACACCTTCATTGTAATTCAAAAATTATATTTCTTGCTTTCATCTATTTTGGTTTTTTTTGTTAATGTGTGCATAGATTTGCGAATTCTGGTTTATTACATTTAGATAAAAAGATTCAGAAAACCTTCAAGAAGATAAAAAAAAAAAGGCTAAAAAACAAGGAATTTCACTCCAATCTATGGCTAAGCAAAAAGATAAAAGAATTCTTAGGTATTATGTTGTCCCTTAAGTAGATGATTGCCAACTTGCCATTAGAAGGCCTATTCAAGCAAATAACTTTGAAATCAAACTACCTATCATTCAAATGGTGCAAACTTTTATTTAGTTTGGAAGATTGCCTAGTGAAGACCCAAACTTGCATCTATCTAATTTCATTTAAAGATATGATACATTTAGGCATAATGGTGTTTCTAAAAATGCAATTAGACTAAGATCCTTTCCATTTTTTTTAAGGATAAAGTAAAAAGTTGGCTGACTTCTTTACCATAAAGATCCATCATTACTTAGAACAACCTTATGTAGAAATTTTTGGCAAAATGTTTCCCTAAAACTAAAACCACTAAGATGATGAACAACACAACAACATTCCAATAGTTTGGTGGAGTCCTTGTATGATACTTAAAAATAATACAATGAGCTTTTGAAGAAGTGTCTCCACCATGGCTTACCAAAGTAGTTACAAGTTTAGATATTCTACATTAATAGCCTTGTAAGGCAACCAAATACCTACATCAAGTCGGGGCTAAAAGAGCTTTAATGAGTAAAATAGTTGAAAATGCCTATAACCTTACTAAAAAGATGGCAGCCAACAACCATATATGGTCTTCCAAAAGAATGGTGTCGAAAAAGGTTGCAAGGATATATGAGCTTGATATTTTAACCACTATAACTTCTCAAATAGCAACTTTGGCCAAAAAGCTAGACACCCTAGGTACCAATTCCACACTTTTCTCCAGTCCAAGTTATCCAAATCCTTTTTATGAATTATGATAATTATAAAGAAGGTCATTCTCTAGATATGTGCCTTATTAGAGTATAACCTATCCAATGCTTTGCCCAACCCAAGCAACCATTTAATCCCTACTCTAATACTTAAAACCTAAGGTAGAAACACCATCATAACATTTTTTTAAAGTAATAACCATCATTTATCTTCTAGACCTACACACCTACCTGGTTTTCATAAACCAATCTCTCTACTTCAAGAAAAGAAACCCATATTAAAGGAGATGTTACTCAAATCATTCAAACTTATAGTGCTACTACAAAAAAATCTTAAGGTACAAGTAGGTTAGATCATAAATGCCTTTAACAATCGCCCTTTAGGGACTTTACCCAATAACACAAAACCTAATCCTAATAGGGAAATGAAAGAGCACTATAAATCTTTTAGGTGTGGGAAAACCTTAGGAGAAGAACTTATTGAACCCATCTTTAAAATGACCTTTAAAGAACCCTTGGTGGAGGTTTTGAATAAAAAAATGCTGAAAAAAAAAGTGTAAAAGACTTGAAAAGTTAAAAGAAAAAGAGATACATGCTAAAAGTACATCCAAAATGAAACTTAAAGTATTTTGTCCATATATTCCATTCTTGCAAATGTTTCAATAGCATAAGGAGGAAAAATAGTTTGAAAAGTTTGTGAAAGTGTTCAAAAGTCTTTAAATCATAATTCTTTTCTTATATGCTATTGAGCAAATGCTAACATATGCAAAATTCATTAAGGATATCATTTTGAAGAAGATAAAGTTGAAAGATTGTGCTACTATAGCATTTATTGAAAAGTGTAAGGCCATACTTCAAAGAAGTGTACCATATAAGTTAAAAGATTCAAGGAGTTCCATTATCCCTTGTACCATTGATAAGATGTTCTTTAATAAAGAGTTATGTAACCTTGGCATTAGTATTAACTTAATACCATTATCATTTTGCAAAAAACTTAGTCTTGGATAAGGAAAGCCTATCTCGTTAATTATTCAACTTGTAGATAGGTCACTTAAACATCCTAAAAGTGTCATTAAGGATGTGTTAGCAAAATTGGACAGATTTTATGATATTAGATATGATGAAAGACAATGACATCCTAATATTATTAAGGAAACCATTTTTAGCTATTGGTAAGACATTGATTGATGTGCATAATGGGAAAATCACTATAAAGGTTGAAGATTAAAAGGTAACTTTTAATATGTTTAAAGCATTGAAATATTCTATTGATAGTGATGATTGCTTAAAAATTGACCAATTGAATAAAGTAGTGAAAAAAAGTTTGAAAAAGAAACTTTAGATTATTTAAAGGAATTAAAAATGATAGAGTTGTGTTTTGATTTAGAGAAAAGAAATGATAAGATTGTCTAAAAAGAGGTAAATTAGATTGAATTATCAAAGGCCTTAAAGTCACCTCCAAGTAGCTTGAAGTTATCTATTAAAGAGTCACAAATCTTAAAGCTCAAGCCATTGCCATCTCATCTAAGGTATGCATGTTTAGGTGAGTTCATTTACTTTACTTGTTACCATTTTGGCTGCCTTAAATGCTAAATTAGAGGATAGATTGTTAGATGTGTTAAAAGAACACAAGAAGGCAATAGGGTGGTCTATTGCTTATATCAAAAGAATAAGTCATTCCATATGCATGCATAAAATTATGCTTGAAGAAAATCAAAAGGTAACTATTGAGCATTAAAAGAGCCTTAATCTAGCCATGAAAGAGGTAGTAAAAAATAAGATCATAGAGTAGCTAGATGAAAGGATAATTTATCCAATCTCTGATAATTCGTTGGTGAGTCCTATTCAATATGTACAAAATAAAGGTGGGATGACAATGGGAACCAATGAAAACAATGAGATCATTCCAAAAAGCATAGCCACTAGGTGAAAAACTTGTATAGATTATAAAAAGCTCAATAAAGCCACTAAGAAAAACCACTTTCCTCTTCATTTTGTGGACTAAGTGCTAGATTGAGTGGTTGGTCATGAATATTATTGTTTGCTATATGGCTATTCAAGTTATAATGAAATAGCCATTACACTTCAAGAAAAAAAGAAGGCTACGTTCATATACAATTATATATAGAACTTTCACATAAAAAAGAATACTTTTTTGGGTTGTACAATGCCTTTACCACATTTCAAAGATGCATGATGAAAATATTTTCAAACATGATGGAAGACTTATAAGAGGTATTTTGGATGATTTTTCTATCTTTGGTGATAGTTTTTACTTGTGTATAGCTTAGCTGTCTAAGGTACTAAGGAGATGTGAAAAAACTAACTTGGTGCTTAATTGGGAAAAATACCACTTTATGGTTTAAAAAGGGGTAATACTTGGCCATAAAGTATCTAGAAGAGGTGTTAAAGTAGACAAAGCCAAGATTGAACTGATTGAAAAGCTACCATATCCTAATTCAGTAAAGAAAATTAGAAGCTTTTGGAGACATGCTAGTTTTTATAAGTGATTTATCAAGAATTTCTCCAAAATTTTAAAACTCGTATGTAAGTTGTTGAAAAAAGATGTTAATTCCAATTTGATGATAATTGTAAGTATTTCTTCCAAACTTTAAAATAAAGGTCAGTGGTTGCACTAATCATTACATGTCTAGATTGGAACTTACCTTTTGAACTAATGAAGGATAAAGCTTTTCTTCCCATCTATTATGCAAGCAAAACCCTTAATAAAGCCTATGTGAATTACATCACCACTAATAAAGAACTCCTAGCCATAGTTTTTGCTTTTGAAAAGTTTAGAGCATATTTAATTGGCACAAAAATAATTGTACATATTGATCATGTAGCTATCAAGTATTTAGTTACTAAGAAATATGCAAAGCCAAAACTAATTAGATGCGTGTTACTTTTTTAAGAATTCAATTTAAAGATCAATGATAAAAAAAAGAAGTAAGAACCAAGTGGTCAACCATCTCTCAAGGTTAGATAAAGAAGCATAAAAAAAAGAGTTGATCTATGAGTCATTCCCTGATAAGCAACTCTTTTCTCTCAAAACACTACCATAATATGTTGATTTTATCAATTACATTAGTAATTTTTTCCTCTTAATTTTACTTTTTAGCAAAAAAATTTTTTAGTAATGTTAAATATTATATATGGATAACCCTTTTCTATTTAAACAATATAAAAATTAGGTTTTGATAAGATGCATTCTCTTAGAAGAAGTCCAAGCCATTTTTTAACAAAGTCATGCTGTAGAATATGGTGGTCATTATGAAGGTGAAAGGACATCTTTTAAAGTATTTCAATGTGATTTTTATTAGCCTACTATTTTTAAATATGCAAATGATTTTGTTGCAAAGTGTGAAGATGCCAAAGGACTGGTAATTTATTAAAGAGACATGAAATGCCCTTAAATAATATCCTTGAAAGTGAAATCTTTGATGTTTGGGGATAAGTTTTATGGGTCTTTTAATTTCTTCATATGGTAATCTCTATATTTTGTTGGCAGTGAGCTATATGCCAAAATGGGTGGAGGTAGCAGTTTTTCCATCTAATGATGCTAAGGTGGTATTGAGGTTCATAAAGAAAAATATATTTACAAAATTCAGTACACTTGAAGCAATAATTAGTGAAGATGGATCCCATTTCTATAATAAGGTTTTTGAAGCTCTACTAGTAAATATAGAGTTAAGCACAAAATCACCATAGCTTATCACCCTTAAAAAGCAACCAAGCTAAGGTATCAGTAAGGAGATTAAAAAAATTCTTGAGAAAATTATGAATCTTTTTAGGATTGGACCATGTGATTGGATGACTCCCTATAGGCATATAGGACTACTTGTAAGACACCTCTAGATAACTTGTTTATGAGAAAGCGTATCACATTCCTATTGAGTTGGAACATAAAGCTTATTGGGTACTCAAAAATCTAAATTTTGATTTAAAAGCTATTATGGAAAAAATGATACTTCAATTGAATGCAGTGGAAGAATTCAGACTTCAAGCTTATGAAAATGCCTAGTTGTATAAAGAAAAAACCAAAAGAGAAGAAAATTTTAGAGAAACACTTTGAGCTTGGGCAACAAATGTTACTTTCCAATTTTATGCCAAAGTTTTCCTTGGCAAGTTTAATTCTAGATGGAAAGGCCTTTGCATAATGACACAAGTTTTTCCTTATAAAGCTATTAAAATCATAGATGAGAAGGTTAGACAACCTTTTAAATTAAATGGGTAAATATTAAAGGTTTATTATGAAAAACATGTATTAGCCTTGAATTGATTAAAAATTTTGATTTGACAAAACAAAAATTTGCCTAACTTGAATCAAACTCTCCTAATCTTAAATTGAACATTTTTCTCTATCTTGCCAAAATTCATTTAGGAACTAAAACAAAGCAAACTCTCGAAACAAAATGGATCAATGCATGTTTTGGATAGAAGGGATCGATCCCTTCCCTTACCTAATTGATCTCTTGGCCAAAGGGATCGATCCATTTTTCTTTGAGAAACTGAACTCGTGAAATTTTAGCAAGAACTAATCGATCCCCTCCCTATAGGGATTGAATGGTTGGGGTTTATGCTTACCTGATTAATCCCTCCCTTAAAGGATCGATCTATTTTTCATACAGAATACAAACTCGATTGAAAATCCACAAAAGGGATCGATCATTTTACATAGGGGATTGATTACCTAAGCATAGGATCGATCCTTCCCTTAAAGGGATCGATTTGTTTTTTATAAAGAAAGCAAAATTGGTTTGAAAATCAATAAAAGGGATTGATCCCCCCACATAGGGGATTGATCACCCAAGGAATGGATTGATTAGGTATACAACCTGATCGATCGAGTAAGCTTTTTTAATGCATAAAATTGAGCCTTTCTATAATTGACCCAATCAATCCCTTACATGAGGGGATCGATCCTTTGATGCCCAGAAAGCCCAAACGGTTATTTTTTTGTCTGATATTTTGTAGGTTTGAAGTATTAAATGCAAGGCAACGGCTATCAACTCTTTTTTACATATAAATAAAATCTTCCACTACAAATTAAGAATATAAATTGCTAAAAGAACTTATTGCCTCCACCAATTATCTTGTTCAAGTATTCAAACCAATTCGAAAAAAAAGAAAAGTGTAGAAAATCCTTCTTGTATCAATTTTTCTCTAAATTCTTTTGTCAATATTGTTTTGTACTTCAAGTTAGCAAACACCTAACCTTAGAGAGGTTTTTTAAGTTTGCATAACACTTTAAAAATTTTGTATTGTAAGATTGTAAGCTTAAAGGGGAGGATAACTCTTAAAAGTTTATGGTGTTGATTGCGTAAAGCTTTGAGAAGCTAGGTTGTATCTTTCAACACATAGTGAATTAAACTTCTTGGCAAGTAAGGCTAAGATAGAGGACATAGGTGCTTAAAAAAAGGATCGAACCTCTATAAATCTTGGTGTTTAATTTTCTATCTCTATCTCTTGCTTTTAAAATTATTAGTTTACTCTCATTTATTGTGTTCATTTGCTTAGATAAATTATTTTGTAGAATTTGTGCTTATTAAGTATTGATTTTTAAAAATTTTAGTATCAACCAATTCACCCCCTATTGGTTTATTTTAAGTCTTTGATCTAACAATTGTTATAAAAGCTAGTACTTTTTTTTGTAGGTCTAACAACCAAATGGTGATCCTAAAAATGGCTTAAAAAAATATGGTGATCAATGTCAAACAACCATCATCAAGCTATAACAAATACAATGGGTAACAAGATGTGTGTCTCATGATAAATGAAATAGTTGCTACATCTCTTGAAAATGAAGGTTATTCAATTGTAAGACCTCATTTCTTTGTTGGTGACAACTACTCTTATTGAAATACTAGAATGAGGTTGTTTATTCAAGCAAATAATTATGAAGTTTGGAGGGTCATTGTAAATGGTCCTCAAATTCTAATGAAAATAGTGGATGGTGGGGAAATGATTAAGCAAAAGAGTGAATAGGATGTCAATGATATGAAGATGGCTCAACTTAATGCCAAAGCAATGCATACACGCTTTTATGCATTGGAGCTTAATGAGTACAATAGAGTTTCTTTGTGTGAAAATGAAAAAAATTTTTGGGACAAGTTAACTGTCACTTATTAAGGTAAAAATCAAGTGAAAGACATAAAAATTGGCATGCTTACTCATGATTATGATTTATTTAAGATGAAACTAGATAAAACCATTAGTGAAATGTCAAACCATTTTACTGACATCATTAATGGTTTAAAGGCTCTTAGAAAGACTTACACAAATGTGGAGATGGTGAAGAAAACTCTTAATAGTCTACCAAAGAATTTGAAAGCTAAAATGATAGCCATTGAAAAGTTCAAAGGTCCTTACACACTCTCTTTGGATAAACTAATGGGTTCTTTCTTTACCTATGAGATAAAGTAAAAAAGGGGATAAGAACCAATCAATAAAAGTGGCATTGCTCTCAAATCAACCTTTAGAGAAGATGAAGAAAATCCTAGACAAGAAGAAGATGATGAAGATAAAGAAATGGCAATGTTTGCAAAAAAAATAAAAAGTTCATGAAGATGAATAAGTCTTCAAGTAGAAAAAAACCACAAAGAGAAATGATTAAATGAGAATCAAGTAAAAGAGAAAGAAAGTAGATTATTTGCTATGAATGCAACAAGTCGGGTCATATTAAATTTGATTATCCTTTGTTAAAGAAGCAAAACATGACTAAGTCAAAGAAGAAAGCAATAGTTGTAATATAGAGTGATAGTGACTTCTTCAAAAATGAATCAAATAAGAAGAAAGTAGCAATCTATGTCTCATGGCTCCTAATGAGTCCAAGGTAACTTCTAATCCATATGATTCAAATTTATACTCATTTGATGAATTACAAGATGCTTATAATAAATTAGCCATAGAATTTGAAAACATAAACAAGAAATATAAAAAAATGATCTCTAAGTTGAAACTAAAAAATGAACTCTTGACTAAAACAAAGGATGACTTAAGAAAGTAAATTGAGTTCTTAAAATTGAATGTCAATGATTTGACTAAGAAAAATGAAATTTTGCATAACTTATTTTTTAGATTTTATATAGGACATGAAAAGCTCAATGACATGCTTGAAACATAAAGAGCATTATTTGATAAAGATAGAATAATGGCAACAAAGAGACTCATTTAAAGAATTTCCTTGTTAAGCTAAATGATTCATCTAGCATATGTATATATTGTCATAAAGTGGGTCATTCTATACAATATTGTTCCTTGAAGAAAGTCACTTATAGAGGTAAGCTCATTAGGAGAATGTGAAGGATTTAGCACATTTCAAGATGAGATTACTAAAGTGAAGTGGATTCCAAAAGGTACAAAAATTATTAATACTAACACTCAAGGACCTAAGAAAGTTTGGGTACCTAAAATAAAAATTTAATTGTGTTTTTGTAGGTGGATGAGCATTGCTACAAAATAAATTCAAGTAAAAACAATCCATGGTACCTTGATAGTAGATGCTTAAAACACATAACCAGAGATAAGACTTTTTTTAAGGATTTAAAAGTTAAAAATGGAGGAGATGTTATATTTGGTGACAACTCTAAAGGCCAAATTGAAGGGATTAGCTCCATTGGTAACAATTCTTCTACTACTATTAAAAATGTTTTACTTGTAAAAGGACTTAAGCATAACTTACTTAGTATTAGTCAATTATGTGACAAAAGACTTAGAGTTGTTTGAATTCATGTGCTGTCAAGTGATTAATATCAAAACTAACAAACTTATTTTTGTTAGACATCATCAAGGAAACATTTATTTAGTGCATCTAGATGATCTTTCCTCTAAAAATTTTAGTTTTATGGCTCAAAAAGAAAATGAAAGTTGGATTTGGCATAGAAGACTTAGACATGCAAGTATGTATGTAATTTCAAAACTTTTTCAAAATGATTTGGTTGTTGGTTTGCCAAAATTGAAATATGAAAATGACAAAGTTTATGATACA
Organism: Durio zibethinus; assembly: GCF_047325235.1. Classification (NCBI taxonomy): domain Eukaryota; kingdom Viridiplantae; phylum Streptophyta; class Magnoliopsida; order Malvales; family Malvaceae; genus Durio; species Durio zibethinus. The sequence continues at coordinate 13,604,880 of NC_143178.1, forward strand.
TGTGCTCAAGGAAAACATAGAAAAATCTCTTTCAAACCTAAGAATTGTATTTCAACTTCTAAACATCTTCAACTACTTCATATTAATCTTTTTGGTCCTACTAAGACAATGAGTTTTGGTGGAAAACAATATGAGTTTGTTATTGTTGATGACTTTACTAGATCCACATGGGTTCTCTTTTTGCATTCAAAGAATAAAGCTTTGGAAAAAGTCATCACTTTTAGCAAGTAAATACAAAATAAGAAAAGATATTCAATTTCTAGTATTAGAAGTGATCATGAAAAAGAATTTGAAAATCTTGGCTTTAATGTGTTTTGTAGTGAAAATGGTATTAGCCATAATTTTTTTGCTCTAAGAACTCCTCAAGAAAATGGAATAGTAGAAAGGAGAAATAAGATTTTAGAAGAAATGGCTATAACCATGCTTTGTGAAAATAATTTACCTAGATATTTTTGGATAGAAGCCATAAATACCTCTTATTATATTATAAATAGAGCTATGATTAGGTCAATTTTGAAGAAAACTCCTTATGAACTTTTTAAAGGAAAAAGGCCTAACATAAGTTATTTTCATCCTTTTGGTTGTAAATGTTTTGTTTTAAATAATGAAAAAGATAATCTTGGAAAATTTGATGCAAAAAATGATGAAGAGATTTTTCTAAGATATTTTTTGAATTCAAAAGCCTATAGAGTCTTTAATAAAAAAATATTAGTTATTGAAGAGTCTATATATGCTATCTTTGATGAATCTAATCCACCTCTGAGAAATGTGCCTCTTGATAATGATGATGTAGGTATACTTCAAGAATATATCAATGATGCATCACATGACATTGAGGAGAACATTCAAAAAAAAAAATGATGAGTTTCTAGAGGAGCCACAACATATAGAGAAAGAACCAAATCACCATAACAAAATGAGATATGTCAAAGATCGTGACATTATTGATGATCCAACTCAAGGGGTAAGAATTAGATCTTCTTATAATATGTGTAATTATATTGCTTTTCTATCTCATATTGAACCCAAGAATATAGATAAAGCCTTAGGAGATGATCATTGGATATTGGCCATACAAGAGGAATTGAACCAATTTGAAAGAAACCAAGTGTGGAATCTTGTACCTAGGCCTAATGATCACCCTACTATAGGCATCAAATGGGTTTTTAAGAATAAAATAGATAAGCATGGGAATGTTGTTAGAAACAAAGGTAGGTTGGTAACTTAACGGTATAGTCAAGAAAAATGAATTGATTATGATGAAACCTATGCCCTAGTTGCAAGGTTAGAATTAGAATGTTACTTGCATTTGTATGTTTCAAAAATTTCAAGCTTTTTCAAATGGATGTTAAGAGTGCATTTCTATATGGTTTTATAAATGAAGAGGTGTATGTAGAGCAACCTCCCAATTTTGAAAATCTTAAATTTTCAAATCATGTTTATAAATTAACAAAAGCTTTATATGGTTTAAAACAAGCTTCTAGAGCTTGGTATGAAAGATTGTCAAAGTTTTTAATTGAAAATGGTTTTAATAGAGGGAAGGTTGATACTATACTTTTTATTAAAACAAAAGGAAAAGACATTATCATAGTGCAAGTTTATGTTGATGATATCATATTTGATGCTACTAATGAAGTTTTTTGTCAATAATTTGCTAAGACTATGCAAGATGAATTTGAAATAAGCATGATGGGAGAACTTACATTCTTCTTGGGATTACAAGTAAAGCAAACAAAAGATGATACCTTCATCAATCAGGCCAAATACATCAAGGATTTGTTCATAAAGTTTGGATTAAAAGAATTAAAGTCTTGCTCAACACTTATGAGCACATCAACAAAACTTGACAAAGATGAATGAAGTAAATGTGTTGACTTTAAATTAATAGGTCTATGATTGGTTCATTGCTATATCTTACTACAAATAAATCAGATATAATGTTTAGTGTATGTTTGTGTGCTAGATTTCAATCATCACCTAAAGAATCACATTTATCTGCTATCAAAAGAATTTTTAGATACCTTAAAGACACTCTTAATTTAGGACTATGATATCCAAAATGTTTATCTTTTACCTTACAGGCCTATTCTGATACGAATTTTGGTGGTTACAAAATTGATAGAAAAAGCACTTCCAGTACTTGTCAATTGTTTGAAAATATGCTCATATCATGGTTCTCCAAGAAACAAAATGGTGTTGCTCAATCCACAACTAAAGCCGAATATGTAGCGACCGATAGTTGTCTTGCTCAAGTTTTATGGATTAAGCAACAATTGGAGGATTTAGGAATTACCATGGATCATATTCCCATTAAATGTGATAATACTAGTGCCATCAATCTCACCAAAAATCTAATTCAACATTCTAGAACCAAGGCATCACTTTATTAGAGATCATGTTCATAAAGGTGATATTGTACTTCAATATATTGATTCCTTGAATCAATTAGCTAATATTTTCACAAAACTTCTTGATAAGGATAGATTTTATGCAATTAGAGGTGAACTTGGTATGATGACTGCTCCTTAAAATGAATTTCTTGATGGTATGATGAATGTTGCTACCTTGATTGATCAAATGTATGTTTATCTTAATTTTTTTTAATCTTGTGTATGATTGAATGATGCATATTTGAATGTTCATGTTGCATGGTTTTTATATTTAAAAAAAATGCTACAACCAAAATCGATTTATGCCCCTTGGACCGAATCAATTGGTTTTTCATCTAGTAGGTAAATTAAAGGAAAACATTGAGGAACTGATCAATCCTCTTTGGATCGGATCGATCAACTTTCCATCCAGTAGCTAACTTACATGGAAAATGTGAGGAGCTGATTGATCCTTTTTAAGATATGATTGATCGATTCATGGCAAACATAGACCCGATCGATCCTCCTTCATAACCGATCGATCGGGTCATGCAAAATTGGCACTATACGCACTATTTTGGCTTGTCAAAATTGAGTCCCTTCTCCTTTATGGCCGATCATTCCAGCCCTTCATCTATTTTTTTTCTTTCCTAAACATCTATTCTTCAAACCTTAGAAATTCTTGCTCTATTTTCTCTTAAAATTGATCTCTCTTAACCAAAATCTTTTGCAAATTACTTTATTTCTACTTAATTTCTTGTAAAAATCATCCTAAAATATCATCAAATCACACAAAAATCTTCACTCATTCTTCTCACTCTATAAAATTGATTCCCTTTTTAAACTATCACATTAACTCAATCTTTTTGCCTCTCTCAAATATATTCTACTACCTATCATCTCCAATCACCAATTTCTTCATCAATTTCACATAAACTTACCTATTTCAATCCCATTATTTTCATGGCTCTAAAGACAATGAGGAATCCTCTAAGGGAGGCTTGTAGCTCATTAATAAGGCTTTCTTTTAATCAAAATTTTACCAATCTTGATGCTAATGAGAGGTATGAGATACACTTTACTCATAGAGAAGTTAAGCATGGAAATTAATCTCTCTTGAATTCCTACAATCTATAAAGTTATCTTTTTTACATGCATTTGAGAGATTTGGATAGAAGGATTACTTGTGCATGGATAAAATTTTATTTGAGAATCTAGTTAAGGTGTTCTATAGCAATGCAACTTGTATTAAAATTGAAGGATCACATAGATATTATTCTGATAGATTTAGAACTTACGTGATGGGTAAAGAAATCATAGTTAATAGGTAATTGTTAACTGAAGCACTCATGCTAGATGATGAGGAAGACACCAACACTAGGTGTGATATGTTGGAACTAGCTCAAGATATATTTAAAAATGATAATTTAAGAGTTGTTCTTACTCAAGCCTCTAGATTGTCAATGCCTGATAGATTGTTACACCTTATTATTACTCATGTATTGACACCTTTTGGCACTTAATACTCAACCATTATGAAGCAAGATTACTGATAGATGTATAAAATCAAACATCAGAAAAAACCCAATTTGGTGCATTTTATTTTTAGTGATATGATGAGGGTAGTGCAAAATAGAGACTACACCTTGGTTTATAGGTTTGCAATCAGTAATCTTTTAAGGAAATTGAATATTAATACTATAAGAGATAAAAAGATGGTGTTCAATGATCCATTTAGCGTTTTTAGTGCTCATACTCTGCATAGTATGGGATATATTCAAAATGCAACAGGATTATGGGTTAGAAAAATTGATATTAGGGCTGTGCTAAAAGAGGGAAAAAAAGCATGAAATTTTATATATTCTTCATGCATCTCAAAGAAAACTTTTTACCCCACCATTTGTTATCCAAGGAGCTTTAGAAATGCTTATGCTTAAAATGAATAGCCTACATTCAATAGTTGGGATTATGAATTCTCAATTGGAAAACATGGAAGTAATTTAAAATGAGCTAGTTTCCCAAGTTCGTCAACTTAGAGCTGACATTGAACAAATTTGGTCTGCACAATAGCAAATGGGGTAGCACATCCCTCATTCTCCACCTCATCCTCAATGATCCTAATGCTGTTCCTCATATGTTTTTCCACATTTTTTTTATGTTGTAAATTTTTCCTTAAAAATACTTTGCATTGTGGTTTGTTATCAAACTTTAGTATTTGATGTTTATATTAATGAAATCTATATTTCATTTTCATTATGATATTTACTATATCACTTTGAGGTTTGATTTGTGAAATTGTGGCTTGTGATATTGGTAGATTGCTTGAAATTGAGATTGATATGAACTTAAGTTGTCAAATTGAATTGGTATGGCTTTGAATTGATTGTTATCCCCTTTTGATTGATTTCATCCTTTTTGCTATGACAAAAAGGGGGAGAGGAAATGGTATGAAAAAATTTTATTTGATTAATGATCTTGGTGGTATGAAAGCTTTCTATTTGATTGATGATCTTAGTGGTATGAAAAATTTTTATTTGATTAATGATCATGATGGTATACAAAATTTCTACTTGATGATATTGACATTGTTCTTGTTCTTAGTTGCTTTAAAATTTATGCTTAAATTCAGGGGGAGCTTGTTTTTCAAATGGAAAAATGTTTTTAAGCAAATTTTTACTAGGTTTTTTCATATAAAAAATGAGGAGATTGTTAGCCTTGAATTATTAAAAGTTTTGATTTGACAAAACAAAAATTTACCTAACTTGAGTCAAACTTTCCTAATCTTAAATTGAATATTTTTCCAACCTTCTATCTTGTCAAAATTCATTTAGGAACTAAAACAAAGCAAATTCTCAAAACAAAATAGATCAAGGATATTTTGGATAGAAGGGATCGGTCCCCTCCCTTACATGATCGATCCTCTAGCCAAAGGGATCGATCCACTTTTCTTCCAGAAGCTGAACTCATGAAATTTTAGCAAGAACCAATCGATCCCCTCACTGTAGGAATCGATTGGTTGGGGTTGTATGCTTACCCAATCAATCATTCCCTTAAAAGGATCGATTTATTTTTCATTTAAAATGTAACTTGGTTGAAAATCCACAAAAGGGATCGATCCCCCCACATAGGGGATCGATCACCTAAGCATAGGATCGATCCTTCCCTTAAAGGGATCAATCTATTTTTAATACAAAAAGCAAAATTGGTTTGAAAATCAATAAAAGGGATCTATTCCCCCACATAAAGGATCGATCACCCAAGAATGGATTGATCAGGTACATTACTTGGTCAATTGGGTAAGCTTTTTTAACGCACAAAATTGGGCCTTTTTATAACTGACCCAATCAATCCCTTACATGAGAAAATCGATCCTCTTATGTTCAAAAGCCATAAAGGCTATTTTTTTGTTTGATATTTTATAGGTTTAAAGTATTAAATGCAAGACAACAGCTATCAACTACTTTTTACATATAAATAAAGGCTTTCATTACAAATTAAGAGTATGAATTGCTAAGAGAAATTATTGCCTCCACCAACCATCTTGTTCAAGTATTCAAACCAGTTCGAAAGGGGAAAAAATGTAAAAAATCCCTTTTGTATCAATTTTTCTCTAAATTCTCTTGTCAATATTCTTTTGTACTTCAAGCTAGTAAACACCCAACCTTAGAGAGGTTCTTTAAGTTTGCATAACACTTTAGAAATTTTGTATTGTAAGATTGTGAGCTTAAGGGAGAGGATAACCCTTAAAAGTTTGTGGTGTTGATTGTGTAAAGCTTTGAGAAGCTAGGTTGTATCTTTCAACATATAATGGATTAAACTCCTTGGCAAGTGAGGCTAAGGGAGATGATGTAAGTGCCTAAAGAAAAGATCGAACCTCTATAAATCTTAGTATCTAATTCTTTATCTCTATCTTCTGCTTTTAAGATTGTTAGTTTACTCTCATTTATTATGTTCATTTGCTTAGATAAATTATTTTACCAAATTTATGCTTATTAAATATTGATTTTTGAAAATTTTATTATCAACCAATTCACTCCCCTTTTGGTTTATTTCAAGTCTTTGAGCTAACAGCTTGTAAATTGGCTAAAGAAAGAAGTGTACCTAGTTGAACCTATTTATAAATGAAGTTTATGGGGGTTAGTCAAGCTTAACTTTAATTAGCGCTGCTTGGAAAGTAATCAAGTTTTATTTTTAAGTTTGTGGTATGTATTAATTTTAGTTTTTCCTTTTATAAGGAACATGTGTGCTTTGATTTTTTTATTTTTGTTTTATAGGTAAACAATTTGAAGAAAGAAAGAAGAAGTTCCAAAAATGCTAGGCCGAATTGGTTTATCAAGGTTTACTTATAGCTTTTGAAGAGCTTTAAGCCTAAAATTGATTTCTAAGCATTGTTAGAGGAGTTTCACTTTTCCTTTTTATTCTTTATTTGTTTTAGCTCCACACATTGAGGACAATGTGTTGATTATGTTTAGGGAAAGGGAAATTTGGCACAAATTTTTTTAAAACTTATTGTTATTGAGCTTAAATTGATATGCTTAAATCACCTTATTGCTTGCTTAGTTATTTTCTCAAAATCAAATGATAGAACGTTTGATTGCTTTTGATTGTAGATTTTTGGGAAATGAATGTAGTGTAAGCATAGGATAATTTCATAAACCAAGTTTATATCCTATTTGTTAATTTCCAAATTTTGGGCACTTAAGTTTAGATCATTGATGTGCATGATTTTTTATGAAAGATTATGTAGAAATGAAATTACATTAGTTTTGAAGTATGTTCTTATTTTATAATTTGCTTAATCTTCTCTTAAGGCGAAATCATAGACCATACTTAATTAGAGAAATAATTTAGGCATTCTATGGATCGATTGAACCTTTCAAGCCAACCTTTTATATGTTTATCTTTTGTCACCCATTTTGAGCTTATATTATTCCTATCTTTGTTTTTTACCTACAACCATTAGCCTAACCTTTAATTATATTTTATCTATCTTTTGTTTATACCTTTTTTATGCTTATAGATCAATTAAAACATTATAAGAGCTATGATAAAATCGGAAAAAAAAGAAAAAAAAAACAAAAAGAAAGAAAATAGTATCCAAAAATATATTTTAGCAAATGAAAAGTTGAAAAACAACTTGAACCATAAAGAAAATAATGCTCAAAGTTAAAAGCGCACCATTTGAAAAAAAAATAGTAAAAGAAAGAAAAGTCAACGTTTGGGGTGTTATATTACTTGAAAACTTTTAACACATTAAAATGATCATAAGTATTGCATGATTAGGGTTTTGAGCCTAAATTCTCTTTATTGGACCTTAACCTTAAAGCTTACATTAGAAGCTCTAAAAGTCCTATTGATCTTTGGTTAAGTGTGCAGGTTTACATTAATGGAAAGTATGAGAAAAGCAAACTTACGAAATGTGATCATGCTTTAAGATGCTATGTGATGACATATTTGCACATTCTTAACAAAATTTCATGTATTGATTTGAAATTTGCTATCACACACACGGTAATTACAATAGGAAAGGAGTTTATTCTTGAATGAGTATTTTGTTTTTATGTTTATAATTTTCCTTAATCTCTTTCATTATCTAATTCTTTAGGAATATATGTGATTAAGGAAAGCTTGTGTCTTAATTTCTGGCATCTTTATCTTATCTAGTAAAGTGTTATTTTAATTGAGGACAAACAAAAGTTCAAGTTTGGGGTTTAATATCCTAGAAAATAGAGTTATTTTATGTATTTAATTGCATGAATTTTACTCAATTTTTGACAAAAAAGTCAATTTTCACCCCTAATGTGTTGAATTTGATAATATGTAGGAAAAATTTAAATAAAGATGCAATTTGTGAATTATTGGTCATTTGGACAAAAGTTGGAGTAAAAAAGCAAAATTTTGTGCAAGATGCTTCCTGTTGCACCTAATGATTAAAGAAAGTGACAAATCTTAAAGTTAAATTCATGATATATATTGTAAGTCCATGAATTTCTTTGTGGGCATGCACGCATGGAATTATTAGAGATGAAATGGCAAAAAAACCAATCTCATTGGCTAAGATTATATGATTGGGAGTCTCATGTGGCGTGATGATATTTCTAGAACTCTACAAGTTAAAATCAAAGATAAAATGAATGAAGTTTGAATTTGATGTGCCACTTGATCTATCCCTTGCTTGAAATTCAAAATCACTTTAAAGAAAAAAGTCAAAAGAATATTCTACTAGTGAATTTAGCTAAAAGTTAGTCCATATATATTTTTCTAGAGAAGCTTCACTTTGAATAAAACAAGTAAAATTCAAGATCATAAGATTTCAAAACTGTAATTTTTATAACTTTCTCCTATAAATACCTAGCTCTAGGCTAGAATTTTTAGTTTATTTACCTTGTTTGTGTTTTCATGTTCTGTTTCATGTTTTTAGGCAACCCTTAAGCTTGCAAATTTTAATTTCAATGTTCTTCTCAAGTTCAAGCTTTGATTATTTTAATCACAAAAGTATGTTTCTCTTAAATTCAACTTCAAAGCTTTCTCAAGTTTTGTTCTTACTCAACATTTACTTTTAATTCATTATGATGCTTTAAAGTTTATGTGATTTTATGCAATTTGAAGTTATTATATTTTGATTTACTTAATATTCTATACAACATAAATAATGAGGCTTTTAGTAGTTTACTTTGCTAAAAGTTAATTCAATTAACTAAGTTACATGTTCTAAGGCTTACTTAAATACATTTACATTCTATTTTCTAAAAGATTCTAGACTTTATCCAAAACTTATTGCATGTTAAGTTTATGTTTAATTACATGTTCTTAACGTTAACAAGTCCATTTACATGCTGTTCTAGTTTAATTTTAGTTGGTGAACTTGGTTTTCAATTAAAGGATTAGCTTTGCATTTATTTAATTTGGATTAAATAAGATAATTAAATTGGTTATTTAGTTGACTCCACTCTCAATTTTAGTTTTCTGGATATAACTAATGGTGTATAATTTCAGTACTCAATCTTTTCCATATATGTCAATTTTCGTGAGAACGATCTCTATTTATCTCTTAGTTACTTGATTATGATTTTGTGCATTTGTAGATTTGGACTCATCATCAATAACCTTACTAAAGTTTGGGGTTTGCTAATTGATATACAAATAGATGGTATGAATAAAAATAAGAGAGTTTGAATACAAAGAATGGTGAAATAAGCTTTAATCTCTTTGATTTCTCTAGAATGCTTGAAGAAAATGAAGAATCGCTTTTACAATGTAATCTCTTATCTCTTTTTATTTTGATAGTATTGGAAGAGCTCTTTCCATATAAAAAAAGAATGAAATAAGTCGTTGGAGATGAAATCCCTTAGATTTTCCTAATAGATTTTCTTAAAATGTGATCGTTTAAGGCTGTCAAAGATAATAGGATTGATCTAATTCTCAATGGGGTCAATCATGTACAATGGAAATTTTCAAGTTTTATAGACAAAGGGATTGAACTCTTTTTAGAAAGGATTTATCGTCTTAACTTTAAAAACTAAAAGGAGACTTTTTGTTTGAATACCTAATTAATCAATTCTAAAAGGGATTAATCTATTTTGCATTTTGGCTATAAGAGCATTCTATAAGAAAATTGATCGATCTCTACTTATAAGGGATCAATCCATTTTAGGATTTTTAAAAAAACTTTGGCTTTGTTTAAAGACCTGATCGATCCTATAGAGTAGAGGATCAATCCATTTTTGCAAGTAAGTAAAGAAAGGCATTCTATTTAAACATCGATCAATCACTTTTAATATAGGATCAATCTAGTTTATGTTTTAGACCAAAATACTTCTATTTAAAGCAAAAGATCAATCCTGTTTCAAAAATGATCGATCATTCTTCTTCTTTTGAATAAATTGGAATTTAATCCAAGAAAATATGGTTTTTTATTCCAAAACATTTTCTAACACTGTTTCACTCGCAACTTGTGCTCTTTTGTTATCAAAGCATTTTAGTTCAAATTTATAGGATGTTATTCAAAATATTAACAAGTATGAAACTTTGATTTTATTCAATGCAAAAATATTTATCAAATTTAATACAAATAACTAATACTAAATAAAGTAATTTAACCTTAATGTTTTGTTATTTTCAAATAAACATTAATTCAAGGCTAACAATCTTCCATTTTTTGATATGACAAAATTAAGAATAAATTTACTTGATTAAAATGCTTCCTTTTAATTTAAGAACAATTTTGAAAAATAATTTTTATGAAAAGAAAGCATTCCTTCAACTAGAGTACATCATCAAGAATGACTTTTCAATCATTTCAATTCACACATGATTTCCAACTTAAATTCCATTTGTTTCATGAAAATTAACTTCCAAAAAATTTAGGAAAATTTTTATATTTATGAAAATGTAGATAATTTTGTTGTTTGGATGAGTTAATGAAATTTTTTTTTTTATTATTTGATTGTTTTCTATAAATTTTTTAAAATAATATTGACATAATTATTAATTATTAAAAATCATTTATTATTACATTAATTAAAATGATTTATTATTAAAATAATTGATAATTAAAAAATAATTATATTTTAATAATAATATTTAATTTTAACAATATTAAACACTTAAAACATAACTATTTATTATTTATAGTAACATTTTAAAATATTTAAAATAGTATTACTATTCTTAAAACATTATTTTTATTATAATAATATTAAAAATAGTAATATTTATACTATTAAAATATTAATAAGATACAAAATAGAAATATTTAAAATTAAAATATAAAACTTAATATTTTTATTTTTATTTAAAATTAAGTAAAAATATTTTTATTAATATAATAAAATACCGGGTTGAATCAAATCAAACTCGACCTTAAAATATAATATTCAAAGTTAAACTTAAGTAGAACTATAAAAGTATTTAAAATTAAAATATTAGAATACTTTTGATATTAATATTTTAAAATTTTTAAGTAAAATTAAATAAAATATTTTTAATAATATAATAATATTTCGGGTCAAGTAAAATTAAGTTTGAACTTAAAAAATAATGTTCCTGGTTCGGCTTGAGTATAACTATACTCACAAGCTTACTAAGTAGTCCGACTAATAAACAAAATTTTTTTTTGATGATTTTCAGATGATGACCTCATTTTCCATTAACTAACAAATTTTATGTAAAATAAACATTAGAAAATGCATAAATTATTTTTTTAAAATAATTTTTTGTGAAACAAATAAAATCGTAATTTATCACTAAAATTTCAATAATTTAACCATATAACACATGCACATATAAAATTCTAAGGCAAATTTTCATCTATTTCTTATTGTTATGGCAAAAGAGGATCAATTGAAAGTATACCACTTATGATTCATACAAAGTAGCACGTTTAGCACAAACTATAGTAGAGCAAATCTTAGGCAAAAAGAGATTAATATACCACATTATACACATGCAAGCATTCAACCATTAATACACTTTAATGTAAGCCGATAAGATACTTCAAAGCATAAAAGTGTATCATAATTGTAGTGCACACAACCTTGGAATCAACCCAAACAAATTATAAAGCAATCTAGATTAAAACATCCAACCTTTATGTTCAAACAAGCACTATAAGCACAAGAATAGACATAAGGCAGTTAATGATGATTATATAAAGCAAATAATCACAATCAAGCTACAAATGAAAGAAAACCATGCCATTTAAGTAGAATATGAGTCCAAACTAAAATGAAAGTCTAAAAAGAGAGTTAAAACATGTATGAAACCAAAATATGGTTAGCCAATAAAGAAAATTCATGATGGAGAAGGAAAGGATTGACGTTGTCAAATGTATTGTTCCATGTTGTCTTGAGTTGCCCGCATTTACTGAAGTTGATTAAAGATTTCATTTTACCTATATTCCATTTGTTCCATCCTAGTGTTCATTCCCCTAACCATAGAAATCAAGGTATTCATTTAAGCCATAAAGACTTTTAAAGCTCCTTGAGTGCCAAAATGGCCACTAGATGATCCTTCAACATTAACTTCCTTTTGTTTTTGCTCTTCTCCTTCTTGTTACTTAATAGGTTCATTAGGGCCAAGCACATTCTTTCTCATCCACATACCCTTATTGTTTTGCACATATCCCATAATGTTAAAAGAATGAACACCTAAAACAGTTCATCGATCATTAAGAATTATCTCATGGTTGTACTTAGTGTTAACACTTAATTTCCAAATAAGAGTATTAATAGCTATGCATAAACCAAAGTGTGCTCTTTCCTTTGAACAACTCATATTATATGATTGAAAATAAAATGCACTAGGTTTAGATGCAGCAGTCTATTATGCATAGACAAACTAAAGGTAGAGTATTAAATGTCAAAAGGTGCTAGAACATAAATGGTAATGAGATGTAACAGTCTATTATGCATAGACAAACTAAAGGCTTGTATGAGTGAAATAATCATAAAATCATTGTCAAAATATATTAAGCTAGGTGAACTACATTGCACCTAATATTGGTATCTCCTTTATCTGCTAACATGAAAGTTTCAGCCAATAACATTTTATTCATTTCCTTTCCTATAACATATATTTTAAACCTATCAGCATAATATTTGTTCCCATGATCATCAACCTCGATACACTTAACATTATTGTAAAACACTTTAACTAGATTCTCATATATTATGCCATTTATGCTCAAATATGCAATCCAACCAAAATTATTAAATATACTAATGTAAGGAAATTCAATGGAGCAAAGGAAGTCGAAATCTATTACCTTTCGTACCTTAATCTCTTGATAGGTGAAATATGCATTGAACCAATGTCATAATGGTCTTGGGATTGCTAGATGAAAAGATTTTAAAATCAAGAAAAAAAAAAGGGGAGTCACCATTAATCTTTTTTTAGTGCATGATTGGTCACCCAAAAAGTTTATTTTTTTTTAATAAAACAATAAAATGGGTTCAAAGTTTATCAAAACAATAATTTTTGGTTTACAAAAATAGAATTGGGTTTGGGAGTTAGTTACTCGTGGGGAAGAATTAGCACCTTCACAGCGCCCATGAAAATTGCTATCCATTAATCATGCTTTATTTTTTGTACTGGATAAAATTGTTTCGATTTGAAATTTAATAATAATTCCCTTCATTTTTTTTAAAAAGAAAATGATTTTATTGAAATTTTTTATTTAAGAATATCAAAGACATCTTTAGGTTAAAGAATTATTTTAAAATTTTTCAACATCTAAGCAAAATTTACGGATAATTCTTTTTACTTAAGATTTGTCACCACATTCTTCAAAATGAAAATGCATTCTTTGTAAATGCCAATTGTTGGTGACTCTCCAACATATAAGCAAAGTATCAAGAATTATTTTTCTTAGAATATTAATTTAGTTTTATTTAAAAATCCATTTTTCGAATAATACTTTTCATAAAAACATTTTATGTAAAAAAACTAATGATGCTACAATCAATGAAAAAGCAATAGTAAAAGGCATAAATATACGAAATGAATACAAGTAATAATAAATAAATGCATACATGCCAATGGATGATATGTATGAGGATAAAGTGCCATTTTGAAATCGAGTTCTTAAATATAAAAAGATCACTCGAACTCTCTAATATCTAGGTAGAGTTTAGGTATGACTATATATATTTCAAATCTTTTTTTATTTTTTTCTATTATTTCATCTCATTATTAACAGGTTAAAGACTTGTACAAAAAATTTCATGAAATAAAATTTTCTAAATACCCCATCTTCTAGGTGGCATTCAAGAATAAATTACTTCATGTGAGATTTTCATACATATCTCTAGAATTTTGGGGACGGATTTGGATTGGGTTTAGGCCTAGGCTATAAAGTTTAAATGATTTTCGAGCGATGATTTATAGTTGTGAGATGAATTTAGTGTTTAGGTTAAATTTAGGGTTTTAGTGGATTATTAAGATTTAAGGTCTTGTTTTAAGGTTTCAAGATTTTAAGGTTTTGCTATTTTAGGGTTTTTGATTCAGATTCTTAAGATTTTAAAAATTTTTAGGGTTTTGAATTTTAGGGTTTCAAGGGTTTTAGGTTTTATAGTTTTAAGGTTTCAAAAGTTTTGGAACTTAGGGTTTTGAAGGTTTGAAGTTTTAGGGTTTCACAGGTTTTAGATTTTTAAGGTTTATAGGGTTTAGAGGGTTTTATGGTTTTGAATTTTTAAGGTTTTGATGATTTTGGATTTTTAAGGTCTCAAGAGTTTTAATTTTTAGGGTTTCAAGGGTTTTAGATTTTTTTTTTTTGAGAAAATTTGAAATTATCGATAACTCATCTTTTTCAATTAACTCTGACATTTAAGCAGACTTTCACAACAAATTTAGTTTTTATAATTTCCTTTTTTCTGTGACAATTTTATATTGATGCAATATGAAGCAAATAAATTATGTGAATGAAAGCTAAAAAATTTAAACAACCAATTTGATTGATTTTTTACATATTTTATTCTTAATTACTATTACTCTTTTTTTCCAAAAAAAATTAAAAGTGAAATAAATTTTATTTGTTATTTAATTTATTTACGAAACTTTTACTTTATCTTTTAAATTCTAATTTAATTTAACTTGACTTAATTTTTTTTAATTTTTCAACATTTAGGCGAAACTAATTTTTTAAAACACAATTTTAAATTTCTTTTAACATTTAAACAAGATTTTCAAAATTATTTTTTAAAAAATTATTTTGTATAAATATTATTCTATTTTATTTCTAAAATTTTATTTTTCAAAATACATTTTAAAAGTATAAAATTAGTTCAATTTATTTTTTTATTTAAGAATTTATATAGAATTTTTTTATTGAGTTTAATCAACCATAAACAAATTTATTTTTAAGGGTGTATAATATTAAATAAATACATGCAACACAACAATAGAATAAAGTGAAAGTAAAAAATATACTTATAGTTTATTGGGTTTCAACCCAATATGATCCAAAACAAGGAGCCCAATACGGTGGATATGAACAAGCTTAATAGAACAGGTGAGCTGGAACAGGTGAACAGATCGGGTATGGATATGCTGGGTCACGGGTCAAGCAGATCCGTCCAAGTTGATCAGGGTCTTGAGTCGGGTTTGACCACGTCAACTTTTTTTTTTTTTACAAACTATAAAGATCAAAAAACATTTTTAAACATTCATTTCATTTTTCTTCTTTCAAAAAAAAAAAAAAATGGCCCCCACAAATGCACAGTTTCCTGTGGTACACCGCTGCTGACGCTGCCACTCCATTGCTGGCATCGTCGCCGGGCAGTTGCCTTTTCTTCCCAAAATTGAACCACAACTTCTTCTTTTTGCCCTTTCCACAGATCTAGCATTAGTTTTCCACAAATCAGCTCCGAAGTCCCTAAATCTACAGTTGAGCTCGAGACTTAAAACAGCCAAAATTCAAAATCCCACCGTCTGATCCCTTTATCTTTTAATATGTTGCTCATCCGTCCTTCACCTTTGCTTTTCACTATCCTTGATCATCCAAAAAAAGCCACCGTCGTTGATTAGCCTCAGGTATTGCTGGCTGCACCTTGCTATTGCGCTGTCGCTCCCACACTGCCACAAGCAGTGGCACTTCTTTCTCTCCCGTCTTTTTTTTATGTATTATTCCAGGACAAAAAAATCTGACCCCTTTTTGTTTTGCTAGGTTCTGCTTGGCACTGGGTCCCGTGAGGACTGTGGTTCTTAATGTAATGGTTTTTTGTTTTGTGAATTTGGGATAGAGGGTAAAAGGGATTGTTTTTTTCTTTTTGTTGATGGTTGTTTTTGTGGCTTTTGGCACCGCTTTTTGATGGTCGTGGTCTTTAGGCTTTTGGGAAGGAGTGTCTATAGGGACTTAGATGTTAGTGTTGCTGGTATGGCAATAGGGGGTGTGGTGATGGTTACAGGTTGTCGATGGCAGTGGTAAAGAGGATGGATGGTAGTTGTCGGCTAGGCTGAGTTGGTGGAGGTATTGAGTCATCGTCAAAAAGGTCGTTGAAGGAGGTAAGGGTGGCTTGGGAGTGTGCCAGGCGAGGAAGGTGTGGGCAATAGTTTTAGAGTGGCCTGGTGCTACTCATCAGCCTCTATAGTTAGGTATAGGGTATAGGTGTGCTCTGGTAAATGATGAAGAACGGGCGTAAGTCGATTTGGGGCATTAGCAGTGTTCATTCGACGGTATGATTTGGCTGAGTTGAATGGTGGCTATGGGGGTTGATTATGGAAGTTTTTTTCTTGCAAGAGGTCTTGGCCTTGGGTGCATGTAGGGGCCGAGATTTTGGTGAGGGTGAGGTTTGGTGGGCAAAGGTTTGCGGGTAGGGGCGTGCAAAGACTGGTGTTGGGGTTGTGTACCTATCAAGGATTGGCATGGGTGGTGGGGAGCTTGTTAAGGCTGGTAGTTTTGGTGCATGCAGGGTTAGAGGGTATTGACGGGATAGTCGATTCTCCAAAAGGGCCTTGGTGTTCTGTGTGTGCTAGGTGAGATGGAGAACGTTGGAAAGGAAGAAATGGGAATTGGGGGTGCCCTCTGTAGTGCCGTTTGGTGCTATACTTTTCCTGGTTGTGAAGCCTTGGAAATAGTTTTTTGGACTGGTTTAGCAAACATGCAGCCATGGCTGCTGATTTTTGGGACCAGTGTTTACTGAGTTTTGGGACCTTGCGTATTTCATCAGTGTATGCTAGAAGTTAATGGGAGTAAAAAATTAGAGGGGGTGAGAAATAGGAATGTTAATCTGGCTAAGCTGGAAAATCCAGCTTCAATCTTCTTTTTCCCTTTTTTTTTTTTTGTAATTTTAAATTTTTAATTAATTAAAGTAATTAATTCTAAACAAAAATGAAAAGGGCCTTAATTGAAATTTGAGCTTACAATTAAACCTTGATATTTTGATTAGGCTGTTAAATTCAAAACTGACCCAATAAAGAAATAAAAAGTGGTCGAAGTCCATAAAAAAAATGATCAACCTGAAACAAAGCGCAATTGAACTTAATCAAGTAAATTCAATTAAAATTTTAAGTTGGTCCAAATTAAAATATTAAATTTAAGTACAAAACCAAATAAGCTTGAATAGATTCAAATAAAATTAGGTGTTTATAGTTTTTTTTTTTTTTTTTGTGCATTACTGATAATTAGTAATAAAGCACAAACACAAATAACAATTTTATCTGGAGTCAATAATTTGAGGATTTTTTTATAGTTTTTTTTTTGTTTTAATTTTAAGAATACTCTTCTAAATAAAGATTCTACAACTTTAAAATTTAAAAAACTTTGCTTGGAGGACTTATGAATTCGATATCTACAAACACTCCTCTAAAAAAAGTTTTAAAACTTTAAAATTTAAATTATTCTACTCGAAGGACTTATGAATCTCGACATTTATAAATGCTTTTCCAAAAAGAAATCTTAAAACTTTAAAATTTAAAATATTTTGCTCAGAAAACTTACGAATCCTTTTATAAAAATTTCCTTAAGAAAAATGAAACATTTAAATTTTTAAGATTATTTGAATTTCGAGTATTATCATCGAAAGGAGCTCAAAAATCATCATCGAAAAAACTTTAATGGTATGCAAACATGAATACTTAGATATCATTATCGAGTAAAGATATAAATTAATTTGGATATCACCATCGAGTAATTTTAAAAAAAATTTGATCACAACATTTTTCTTAACTGGTGCCAATTTTATTAGGCTTAAAATCTAGGTGCTAGCTAAATTGGTTTTAAATTTTGGGTGCTAGCTAATATGGGCTTCAAGTGCTAGCTAAACAGGATTTAAAATTTGGGTGTCAATTAATCTGGGCTTGAGGTATCAGCTAATCTAGGCTTGGGTACCAGCTACTCAGGGCTTGGGTGCCAACTAAACTAGGCTTAAACTTGAGTGCTAGGTAATCTGAGCTTAAGTGTCAGCTCAACTGGGTTTAAATTCAAGTATCAGTTAAATTGAGCTTAAATTTAAGTGCAAGCTAAACTAGGTTTAAAATTTGTATGCTAGCTAAATTGGGCTTAAATCCGTGTGCCTGCTAAACTGGGCTTAAAATCTAACTGCCTACTAAATTAGGCTTAAATTTTATCTTGCATCATATCTCATCTTTTTCAATATTATTTTAGCAATCCATCTACTTTTTGCAAATCCTTTTCTTTCCACTCTTCAAACCCTTTGGACATTTTGGTTTTTTGTCAAACTATTTTTCTTTTTTCTTATTTCTCTCCCATTTTTCATGATAGACTTCTTTCTCTTTTTTGTTTTATTTTTTGCTATTTTTCTTTTTTTCCCCTTTTTTTTATGGACTTTCTCTCTTTTGTTTTTTTCTTGATAGACTTTTTCTTTGATGATTTCCTTATCTCTATTTTTTTTTCAAAACTTAAAAGAATGCTCACATTATTTTTTCACTATTTGTAAAATTGACAAATGAAATTATGATGCAAATGTTTGATCCTAAAATAGATGGTAAAAATGTAAATATCTCTACACCAATGCAACTTATCATAGGTACAAAATTTTTCTTATGATTGCAATGCAAATGACTTTCCATGGTGCAAACATACCCGATAAACATGTGGACGCCCAACTTTTCCCTGTAATGTATATGTCAATATTTTTCCATGTAGATGCCCCTACAATGATGAAAATGTAATTTTTTCATGACACAAATGTATCCGACAAAGATGCAAAACAACCTTTCTACATGCAAATGCCCCTTACAAATACAAATGTTCATGCACGATATAAATGCCCCAAAGGCATGACTGCTAATTTGCAAATTCAACTATTTTTTTTCAATAATGTGAATGCTGCCTACAATTATAAAATTCCATTTCAAAAATGCTAATGCAAATGTAAGGACGTTAGGATCGTATACCCCAAAATAGATGCAAACACTAATATATAATGATAGTGACACAAATGTGTGTCAAAAAGATACAAATGATAAAAAATATCCTTTTTAAAAATTTTTCCTTCCCAATTATATGTATTCCTTATTATCCATCAAATTAGGTCTTCCAACCTCTTTATAAAAGGATTCCAACTTATCATTTTTCTATTTTCACCTGTCTTTATCTTGATTTCTCATGAATTTTTGCTTTCTTTGCTTTTCAAACATACTTTATCAATTTTCCTTTCATTTTTCAACACATTTTCCTAGTTGTTTTCATTTTCATATAACATGTAATATGTATTTTAGACTTGATCACAAAATCAAGAAGATAAAGCACTACATTCATTTAAAATTTTTTTTTTCTTAATTCTTCAATAAAAACTTTTTTTTTTAATCCAAACCAGTCTAAAGGTTCTCACAATTCGAGAATTTTCTTTTACACCTTAAACATTGTTTTCTTATTTGTCACAAAAATGTGTGATTAATCATTCAAAAATTTTTGAAATGACCAACAAATTTGCCTCAGATAATCAAATTTCTATGGTCACAAATAATGAAATATCCAAACAAATGTGACTTTAAAGTCTCTTGAAAATTGGTTTTCCTTATTAGAAATGAAAGAGGTGACAATGGATTGAATGGTTTAGCATGTTAGGTTTCAGTTCATTCAAGAAAAGTTTACCACTTGAAGGGAATAAAAGAGATGTCTACTTTTCATTTAGCTCACA
Source organism: Durio zibethinus (assembly GCF_047325235.1). Taxonomy (NCBI): domain Eukaryota; kingdom Viridiplantae; phylum Streptophyta; class Magnoliopsida; order Malvales; family Malvaceae; genus Durio; species Durio zibethinus. The sequence continues at coordinate 13,624,849 of NC_143178.1, forward strand.
AAAGAGACATAAAGGTTTTTTAAGAGTAGGAATATTTTAAAAGCCAAACATTTCAATACTTTCTTTAGTTTTCGAATGTGGCATATTTATTAATATCAAGTTTAGCTGTGGTAGGCTCAAAATTTTGAAAGGTCATTTAGAAATGAGAGAAAAGAGCTCACATTTTCAAAATTAATCCTTGAATGGATTTCAAACTTCTAGTGCATTGACATTTTTAGATCTTTCAAAGATTTGGGTAGCATCATGCTAGCTTATCTTACTTCTTATACATAAGATTGGTTTTATGGTTTTCAACCTTGCTCTAGACTGCCTCTTTTGGGGTTTTCACCCTAGAGCCCCATTTCTTTTTTCTTTTTTTTTCTTTTTGTTGATCATTCTAGCATGCACTTTAAAATTCCAATTTCATCCCAAAATGAGTTGACAAATCAAATGGGTATTATGGCAATGAAAGAGAGCAAATGATTCACAAGTTTTATAATGATTCCTCATAAAAGAGCTTCTTAATTTAAGCATTCATGCTTGATTTAATATAAACCTTTTAAGAATGTAATGTAGGCCAAGGTCCAGGGTTATCAAAGAAAAGGATAAATAAGCCCAAAAAGTGTTTAAAGGTGATCAAACCAATGATCGTTTCACACACATACAATATTTTTTTTGGGACTTCTTTCTTTTCCTTTTTTCTTTAATCATTTCTCTTTTTTGTTTATTTTTGCTTTGTTTTTTTCTATTTTTTTCTTAACTTTTCTTCACATACATCCATCTTTGATTTTGTGAGTTCAAAAATTTTGGAAACCCATTTTATTAGGCGTTTGCCCCTTGGCATGAAAGGTTGTTTCTTTACATTTGGAATAAGACCTCACCATGCATGATTCTTGAATATTTTCTTTCTTTACCCCCCAATGTGGAGAATGATCCTTAGTCAGGGTTCATTGAGAAAGAATTCATCAGACTCAAAAAAGTTGTAAAAGAATAATTTCTTGTTTATGAAAGGATAATAAAATATAGCCATTTGTCATTTTAAGCACGATCACTTAAGTTAAAGAGTAATTTTTTTTAGAAAAATGAATTTAAAAGAAAGGTTTTTTAAAGAATTTTTGTTGGTTTTCTTATCTTTTTTTTTCTATTTTGAGTTTTTTATTTCTTGTTGGTTTCTTTGAAAGAATTTTATTTTTTTTTTCTTTTTTGTCTTTTTTTTCCAAGCTCGTTAAGTTTTTGCTTGAATTTATTTGAATTTTTCAAGTGTATGATATCACAATCATTATTTTTTTTTTCTTTTTTCTTTTTTACATGCCTTTCATAATTCACACATTAACTAACTTTGCCAAATATGTAATTCATAGAAAACATCCCATCATGTCAATGAGCTTACAATAAGTATCAAATGATTTGTGTAATTCAACAAAAAGGGAGGATTATGTCACAAATCAAGTTGTCTTAAGGGTAATGGGTGATTTTGCTATTCTAGTCGATTTGCCCCAAAACATGGGATAAGATTGGCTAAGAATTAGATCTTTTTGGGTTGGCAAAAAAGTATGATCAAATTTGGATGATTTTGTTTTTGGCATACTTGAGGCTATAGAATAATCTTGACACATCAAATTACCAACATCTAATTCTTAAAAGAAATGTCATGTGTGCTTGATTTTTAAGAAATCCAAAAAAGTCTTTTCCTTAATTTTTTTTAAATTAATTGTATCATTGTTCCTTGCATAGGAGAAAAATATCACCATTTTATATCAAAGTATAGTCGAGTGAAGACAAGGCCCTTGAATTCAAATTCATGCCATTTTAAAAAGGGTAAGATTGATGAGTGAAATTATTCGAGCGGTTTGGAACACAAGAGTATTTAAAAAGAGTGTAGGTATTGGGTGAGTTCATTTCCAATAGTAGTTACCAATCCTTTCTGAGATTTTGTCACTTAAAAAGAAATTTTCTCACTTTTTCTTTTTTTTTTTTCAAAGCACTTTCTTCTTTTTTCTTGCTTTAAAAATCAATGATGTAGGGCTTTATTCACATCCAATAATTTTTTTACTATTTTTTTCAAAAAAATTCCTTAAAAGTCCAAAACTTTAAAAAAAATTCAAGTGACAATATCTAAAAAGTCATAAGATAATTGGTTGCACTGTATCTATTCATTCGAAGCAAACATTTAAGTTAATTGAAAATTCATATCATCAATAGTGCTCTTAAAATGATATACAAGCAAAAAATTCCTCATACTTGGTGTCTGACCTTTGGATCTTAACCTTTAATTCTGCTGTCGTAAATCATCATAACCACCAACCAACTCTTTAAATTTTACAAGATCTGTATTGATTAAATACTAAACTATATCCTTGAAAGCAGTGTAAGTTTCTATCGAATATCCTTTAACTCTATCATGGTATTCAGATTTAGCATTGGGGTCATATCCCTTTGGGTAAAGAGGTTTTCTAAGCTTTGTAAGAATGGTGGAAATCATATAACTATTGACAAGCAAAGGGAAAAGCTTTGCATAAGGCATTGAAAGTGAATGATATGTTTTAACTCTCTTTCTCTTATAGCTCTATGGACAACCTGGGTTGATCTTTTATTCTATGAATCTCTACGATGAAAGAGTCTAAGAAAATGATATCTAGACATAAGGATAACATTGTCAAGAAAAGTTACTAGCATGAAGTGTCAAGTCATAAAAAAAGTTGGGATAAATTATTGATATGTGGTGACCAATGAAAATGAATGTTTACAAAGTCTTCTTATATCACATGAAGGCTTCCTTCATTTTGCCCTTCAGCAATTATTTCTTGAGCTTGCTCACCAAAAATATGTCTTCTCTTTTCATCATTAGCATCTGTAATTTTTTCCCTTTTTATCCCATATTCAATTCTACCCACAACAAACAATAAATTTATGAACTCCAATAAAGTATTGCTGATCAATTTATCATAATAGGGAGAAGAAATGATATCTACAAATAAGAAATTCAACTCTCTATTAGTAAGAGGTGGTTGTACTTGTGATGCCATCTTCTTCCATCTAACATCATACTCTTTGTAGCTTTCATTGGGGCTCTTTTTTATGTTTTGAAAGGTCAATTGATTTGGGACCATCTCCAACATATATCGATATCACTTTAAAAATGCTCGAGATAAATCTCTCCAAGTGCAAATCTGACAACTTTTCAATCTATAATACTAATTGACTACTACCCCAATCAAACTTTCTTGAAAAATATGAATGAGTAATTTTTCATTATGGGTATACCCAACTATTTTGTGACAGTATCAAGCTAAATGTGCTTTAAGGCATTCGATTTCATCATATTTTTCGAACATTGAAACCTTGAACTTAGGTGAAATGATAACATCTAGAACCAGACAAAGTTATTTTGCATCGTAAAATTTACCCCTACTTTCAATATCTTGAACCCTTTCTTTTAGAAGATTATACTTTCTTCGTGTATTTGGATCACATGCCACTTTTAATAGGTTTTTCTTTAAGGGTTCTGAACTAGGAATGTTGGAGAGATCAGAAAGATTTATCCCATGAGTCAAACTTGATTGTAAATGAGTCACATTGAAAGTCTGTCCTTGAAAATTTCTTTCATAATCCTTTCTATTTGCCCTATACATTTTTTCTCGTATGACATCTTATTTTGTTCTTGTTCCATTTCATCCAGCCTGGCTATACGACTCCTATCAATTTGATGTTCTCCTAATCCTAGGAAAAAATTACCAAAATTAATCTTACAGAGACTTCTTTTCTCCCTAGGGCCTATATGAATTAGATTTTATTAAGTGAATATGTGAATGTATGAATAAATGAATGAATGATGGCATGAATGAACAAATGAATGAATGATAAAGCCTCTAACAAAAAGCACACAAATTGGAATAGAGATAAGAGTTAGAGAAATTCAAGATCATAATCCATACGTCTAAATTTGAAAGGGACAACACCATATTTAAAACAAAACACATTCTTTGTAAACATCCACAAAATAAAAGAATTTAAAGACTATCTTTTTGCAAAACATTTCATGTCCTTAGCAACCTATTGTTGAAGATTTTTTTTAGAAGGAATTCTATCAATGTTCACCATCATGCCAACCATTTCCCATCTTTCTTAGATTACTAGCCTGTTATTGTCATTAGATTGAACCATTTTGCATCTATTAGCGATTACACCTTGCGTCTAAAAGCTTCACAATCCTCAATGGAATGCCTCACATTTCTCTTATGGTATTCACATATTGCATTTGGATTATACCATTTGTAGTATGGAGGTTTTAAAGGCTTTGAAGACACAGGGAGAACAAATTGTTCTTGAATCAAATGGGAAAAAAAGTTTTCCATACAAGATGGGAATATGATCTAACTATGTATGCTTTTTCTTCTTGAATGGATTTTAGGCAACAAATTGGCTAGAACCATAAGTATTTGGTGGTAGTACAAAAGTTTAGATTGAGAAAATTAGTTGACAGGTGGTTGGAGAATGATAGGCTGAGGACATGAATCTAGCTATGAAATTCTCAAAAATTGCATAAAGCTTAGGGGTTTAGCCTTGGGCATTTGAAAAAAAGGGTTAAAAGTAGACATGATGAGGGTTTAAGTGTAGATTTGAATTTGAAACAGTCTGTGAGGGTTGTGCGAGACTTGGTGGCTCAATTTTGGAAATCAAACCTTTAAGCTTGGTTATTTGTATGGTCAAATTGTTCATTCCTTCCTTAACCTTGTCCAAACTTTTATCATTGCTTAAACCACAAATGACCTTTGTGTGCTTAGAAAAAGTGCTAAACCCATTAAAAATCATTTGATCTTGACTTTATGAGCTTTTGAAACTCGATTGGCCTAAAACTGCTAAAGATCCTTAAGGATAAACCAAATTAAGTTCTTTAAATTCCTCAATCATTTTTGTCAACTTGGTGAGGTACTATTTCATCTCTCGAATATCATGTCCAAATTCCTTCTGATTACATTCCAGAGCACTAATTCGTGTCTCTAATTGATTCTTTATATTTTCAACTTGTAATATGAACCCGCGCAAATGTCTACCCTATTGTGGAATTTAAAAAAATGAATTTAAAATAAAATAAAATAAAATCAGTCAAACCAAGCTTGCATGATATGTCCATGAATGCATGATGCAATGATAATTAATGCCAGAGGATATTGTGAAATGTAAAGATGCTTAAGATAGTGTGTTTTTATATGTGCAAGGCACAAATGGCAAAAACCATATCATCCATAAATGTGCATGCGAGAAACGCAATGTATTATTGCAAGGATGATGAATGTGTTCACATAAAAAACCAATTCACACAATGCAAGTTTTATCAAAATCATATTATTCATGAATCTCTATGTATGAAACACATTGACATACTACGTGAGTAATGAGATTTATGTATATAACTAATGAAACAACTTTATATGTAATGCATGCACTAACATGTTGTATGTTTTCATGGAGTGTGATGCACGTGATGCAAATCTAATGAAATTGACACTACTATTTTGATATTTATGCATGAAATGAAGTGTATGTACAACCTCATTGTTTCCAAATACAAAAAAATAATGAAAACAATTGTAAGAAGATCAACTAAAAACAAAAATTTTCTTTTTTTTTAACCTTTTTTCTGTAAAAAGAAATAAAAACCTAAGAAAAAATTTTCTATGGAAAAGCAAGCACATAAAATGTCCAAAATTAAAAAATTTCCCATGCTTATGCCTTTATTTAGCTAATAAACAAAGAAATTAAGAAAAACCTTTTTTTTTGAAAATTTTTGTTTTTATTTTTTTTAATTTGAAAATACTAAAAAATTTTTTTTTTTTAGAAAACCTGTTTTGAAGATGTAAATTTTAGATAATCACTAGATGAATCAAACTGTTTGTCAAAAAAATTTATCAGAAAGATCTTTTTTTTTTCTTTTTATTTATTTATTTTTTTAAAACATAGTTTTACTTGTATTATTATTACCGCTAAATACAAATTGCATTAAAGTGCTTCTTACATGTCCTAATTTGAGTAATTTCTACAAAAAGGGTTGACACATCTTTGCTTAAAACTATCCTTTAAGGTTCACGATACGTTTGGATGGGAATCTATGCATCTAAAAGCTTTCAAATTGTTCCTTACATCATCATACATTATAAACTAATAAGGCATCCTGATTCTCACCCATGACAAGCTATAAATAAAAAAGATTCAATCTGAGTAGAAGTATTTCGTTAGCAAATACAAAAGTTATCATCTCACGAGAGCGTAGCTACTTAACTTCCTCCTAATAGAGACAGAGCTCGGGTTTAGAGCTTATGCATGAAAGTACCTATGCAAAGTGTGGGTGGATATATAACAAATAGAACAATATAAGTAAAGAAAAATAAAATGACAAACTCAAAGTATGGATGCAACTAACATGTATTATTTTTCAAAAGAATTAAAATGAGAGAAATTAAAATTAAATATCATTTAAACCATTAAATCCAAAACATGGGATAACACATGATTAAATTTTGGCCTGACTTTCGAAAGCAACCCTAAAAGAGTCACTAACCTATTATAACGGTCTTAAGACTACTAGAAGAAAATGTTTTAAAATCGAGAAAAACAAGGGAAAGTCGTCACCAATAATATTTTTGGGTGTGATTGACCACCCAAAAAGTTTATCGTTTTAATAAAACAATAAAATAGGTTCAAAGTTTATCAAAAAGATAATTTTTGGTATATAAAAACAAATTGGGTTGGTTGTGCGTGAAAAAAATTAGCACCCCCATAACACCCATGAAAATTGGTACCTATTAATTATGCATTATTTTTAATGTTGGATAAAATAGTTTTGATTTAAGATTTAATAATAATTCCTCCCATTTTTTTAAAAAAATAATTTTATTAAAATTTTTTATTTAGAAATATCAAGGAAATCTTTAGGTTAAAAAATCATCTTAAAATTCTTTAACATCTAGGTAGAATTTATGGATAACTCTTTTTACCTAAGCTTTGTCACACCATTCATCAAAATGACAATAACATTATTTGTAGATGCCAATTATTGGTGACTTTTCAACATTTAGGTAGAGTACCAAGAATTATTTGTCTTAGAATATTAATTTAGTTTTATTTAAAAATCTATTTTTGGAATAATACTTTTATAAAAACATTCTATGCAAAAAACCTAATGATGCTACAATCAATTAAAAAGCAATAGTAAAAGGCATAAAAATACGAAATGAATGCAAGTAAAAATAAATAAATGATATATGCCAATGGATGACATACATGAGGATGAAGTGCCATTTTGAAATTGGGTTCTTAAATATAATAGATCACCCAGACTCTCCAACTTCTGCAGTATTTAGGTGTAACTATTTACATTTAAAATCTTTTTTTTTTATTTTTTTTATTTAATCTCATTATTAACAGGTTAAGGACTTGTATAAAAAACTTGATGAAATAAAATTTTCTAAATACTCATCTTCTAGATGGCATTTGGGAACAAATTACTTCATGTGAGATTTTTATATATATCCCTAGAATTTTAAGGATGGTTTTGGATATGGGTTTAGGTCAAGACTTTAAAGTTTAAATGATTTTCAGGTGATGATTTAAGGTTACGAGTCACATTTAAGGTTTAGGTTAAATTTAGGTAAATTTTTAGGATTTAAGGTCTTGTTTTAAGAATTTAAGATTCTAAGGTTTTGGGGTTTTGGTTCAGATTTTTAGGGTTTTGAGGGTTTTAAAAATTTTTAAGGTTTCAAGGGTTTAAAAAAATTTTAGGGTTTTGAATTTTAAAGTTTCGAAGGTTTCAGGTTTTAGAGTTTTAGGGTTTTGAATTATAAGGTTTTGAAAGTTTTGGACTTTAGGGTTTCGAAGGTTTTGAGGTTTTGAAATTTTGGGGTTTTGAATTTTAGGGTTTCGAAGGTTTTGGATTGTTAAAGTTTCAAAGGTTTTAAAGGTTTCAAGGTTTTAGGCGTTTCAAGGGTTTTAATGGTTTTGGATTTTTAGGGTTCAAGGGTTTTGGATTTTTAGGGTTTCAAGGGTTTTGGACTTTTAGGTTTTGAGGGTTTTCATAGTTTTGGACTTTTAAGACGGTTTTGGATTTTTAAAGTTTCAAAGATTTTGAATTTTTTCTTTTGAGAAAAATAAGAATTATTAATAACCTAAACTTTCTCAATTATCCTTGACATATAGATAGACTTTCAAAATAAATTCGATTTTTGTAATTCATTTTTTTATAATTTTATATTGATGCAATATGAAGCAAATAAATTATGTTAATGAAAGCTTAAAATTTTAAATGAGCAATTTGATCGATTTTATGCATATTTTATTTCTATTGACTATCAACCTTTCTTTTTAAAATAAAATTAAAAGTGAAATAAATTTTATTTTTTATTTAATTTATTTACAAAAATTTTACTTTATCTTTTAAATTCTAATTTAATTTAACTTGACTTAATTTTTTTTAATTTTTGATTTTTTTTTAATTTTTCAACATCTAAGTGAAATTAATTTTTTAAAATACAATTTTGAATTTCCTTCAACATTTAGGTAAGATTTTCAAAATCATTTTTTTAAAATTTATTTTGTATAAATATTGTTCTATTTTATTCTTAAAATTTTATTTTTCAAAACATATTTTAAAAGTGAAAAATTAGTTCAATTTATATATTTATTTAAGAATTTATATAGAATTGTTTTTATCGAGTTTAATCATCCATAAACAAATTTATTTTTAAAAGTATATAACATTAAATAAATACATGTAATATCATAATAAAATAAAATGAAAATAAAAAATATATCCACATAGTTTATTAATTTTAAACCCGATATGATAGCTTAATTTGGTGAATTTGGAATACGATTGCACCGAATAGGTGGACTAGCACAAGTGAACAGGCCAGGTTTGGGATAAGCTGAGTCACAGGTCGAGTCGGTCAGGTATAGGCTCCATCGGATCCAAGTCGGATTTGGTTTTGAGTCAGATTTTACCCGATCAACTTTTTTTTTCGTAAACAAACTATAAAGATCAAAAAAAATTTTTAAACATTCATTTCATTCTTCCATATAAAAAAATCATTTTCTTCTTTTAAAAAACAACAGAGCCCCCACAAATGCCTAGTTTCTAGCGGTACACTGCCACTGTTGCTGTTGCTCCGTCGCTTGCCTTTTCTTCCCAAAATTGAACCATGACTTCTTCTCTTTGCCCTCTTAACAGATCCCGCATTAGTCTTCCACAAATCAGCTCCTAAATCCCTAAATCTACAGTTGAGCTTGAGACTTAAAACAGCCAAAAATCAAAATCACATTGTTCGATCCTTTTGATTTTTTAATATGTTGCTCATCCCTTCTCCACCATCACTTTCATCGTCCCTGATCATCCAAAAGAAGCCGCTTTCGTCGGTCAACCTGTTTCATTCCAGGAGAAAGAAATCTGACCCCTCTTTTTTTTTTTTTGCTAGGTTGTGCTTGGCGCTGGGTTTCTCACCATGTTGGTGAGGACTATGGTTCTTGATGTTGTGGTTTTTTGTTTCGTGATTTTCGGACAAAGGGTAAAAGGGTTTTGTTTTTTGTTGGTAGTTGTTTTTTGTTGCTTTTGGCATTGCTTTTCGACGGTGGTGGTGTTGAGGCTTTTGGGAGGGAGTGTCTATAGGGACCTAGATGCTATTGTTGTTGGTATGGCAGTAGGGGGCGTGGTGATGGTTACAGGTTGTCGATGGCAGTGGCAAAGGGGATGGATGGTAGTTGTCGACTAGGCTGAGCTGTTGGAGGTATTGAGTCATCAAAAGGGTGGTTGAAGGAGTTAAGGGTGGCTTGGGAGTGTGCCAGGCGGGGATGGCGTAGGCAATAGTTTTAGAACGGTTCCGTTGCTACTTGTCAGTCTCTATAGTTGGGTGTACGGTGTGGGTGTGCTCCGATAAATGGTGAGGAGCGGGCTTAGTCCGGTTTGGGGCGTTGGCAGTGTTCCTCCGATGGTACGATTTGGCTGAGTTGAATGGTGGCTATGGGGGTTGATCGTGGAATTTTTTTTCTTGTAAGTGGTATTGGCCTTAGTTGCGTGTAGGGGCCGGGATTTTGGTGAGGGTGAGGTTTGGTGGGCAAGGGCTTGTGGGTAGGGGCGTGCAAAGACTGGTGTTGGGGTTGGGTACCAGCCAGGGATTAGCGTGGGTGATGGGGAGCGGGCTTGTTAAGGTTGGTAGTTTTGGTGCGTGCAGAGATAGAGGGTGTTGACGGGATAGTCGATTCTCCAAAAGGGCCTTGGTGCTGTGTTCGTGCTGGATGAGATGGAAAATGCTGGAAAGGAAGAAATGGGAATTGGGGGTGCCCTCTCTGGTGCCGATTGGTGCTCTCCTTTTTGTGGTTGTTAAACCTTGAAAATATATTTTTGGATTGGTTTGGCAGACATGCAGCAATTGCTACATTTGGGACCAGTGTTTGCTGAATTTTGGGACCTTGCGTATTTCATCACTGTATGCTAGAAGTTAACGGGGGTAAAAAATTGGAGGGGTGAAAAATGGGAACACTAATCTGGCAAAGCTGGAAAATCCAGCTTCAATCCTCTTTTTCCTTTTTTTTTTTTTTTTAATTTTTAATTTTATTTTTAAACGTTAAATGTTAAATTTTAAATTAATTAAAGTAATTAATTTTAAATAAAAATGAAATGGGCTTTTATTGAAATTTAGGCTTGACCTTTTGATTGGGCCTTTTAATTTAAAACTAACCCAATAGTAAAATAAAATTTGGCCGAAGCTCATAAAAAAGTTTAACCTGAAACAAAGCACAATCAAACTTAATCAAGTAAATTTAATTAAAATGTTTAAGTTGGTCCAAATTCAAATGTTAAACTTAAGTATAAAACCAAATAAACTCGAATAGATCCAAATAATACTAGATGTCTACAGTCAAGTCCTGGCATCTATGTTTTGAAACTTTTGGTTGAAGGAGGACATTTCGGCTTTTGAGAAATATGTAAAGGCTTTTTTAAGAGGGTTCCTATGTTGTGAAGAAGGGTCATGAGTTTGTTTTCTTTTGGGTGCCAAGAAAGATGGGTTGAACGGTGGTTAGAGAAAGGCCTAGGTGTTGAAAAGAGGTTTAGAACGAAATTGATAAGAGAAATGAAAAAGGATGAAATGAAGATATGAAAACGAGGAAAAGAATAAAAATAAGGATCTTTGCCAAAAAATTTAAAATAATGATAAAAATAAAGGTTTTTGAATTTGAGTAAATAGGGCAGTTTGGAATAAAAAGAGGAGTGGGTGATGGGTTTGTTTTTATGTGTGAGGGATTTTTAGAGACGAAAAAGCAAGAAAAAAGTGAAAAAAAAATTGAAGAAATTTGAGAAATAAAATGGGGATCTGGGAGGATTATTTGAAAAGAAAAAAATTGGGGAATAAGAGGAAAGAGACATTGGGTTTGAAGTGAGAAAAATAAGAGATGTTTTAGGTGTTTCAAACACACGTGACTAGGCTAGAAGCCAAAGAGGATTGATTAGGTGTTTTAGAAGATCAATCGATTCATGGGTTTTCACACTTACTTGGCATTCTATAACAAAATGGATCAATTGTATACATGTTAGGTAGTTGATCTTTTTTGCTATTTTTGCATTTTTGTAAGGTTTTGATCCAAATCCAAAATTTTGATGTTGTTGCTTGAATTAAAAAAATATGAACATATTAAAAACATCATTTTTACTTGTAGAAGCAAATAGTAAAGATAAAAACAATATTTGAGCAAATTGGATAGAATTTTGTGAAAATGCTACTTTTTACTCTCTTTGAGTATGAAAATTTGTTTGGCTTTATTTATGCAACATAACCACTTACAAGTTCCAAATGACCAAACAAACATAATCATAATGCAAGGATTCATCAAATGCTCATTGATTGAAATTTTAATGTTTCACACCTCAAATATGCAATAAATAGTGTCTATTACTACTCTTAAAAGATCAAATCAAGCAATTTTCATTCAATCATCACTTAAACAAGCTAATAAGTATATTCATACATAACCAAACTTGTTCAAATTACAATTATACCAAAATAAGCAAGAAAATCATCATATGGTGCAATTAAAATGAATTCATTTAAATCAAGTTCTTCTTTAATTGTGTAAAATCTATCTCTATTAAGACGCTTATTGAAAATATTAGCTAATTGATCATGAAATTAACATCTTTTAACACAATATCACTCTTTTTAACATGATCTCTAATAAAATGATGTCTTATTTATATATTTTCAATTCTAGAGTTTTGAATTGGATTTTTGGTAAGGTTTGTAGCACTAGTATTATCACATTTTATAGGAATGTGATTCATGGTCATTCCAAACTCTTCAAATTGTTTTTTAATCCACAATACTTGAGCACAACAATGACCAATGACTACATATTCTGCTTTGATTGTGGATTAAGCAATACTATTTTGTTTCTTAAAAAACTATGATATGAGCATATTTTTAAATAGTTGACAAGTACCAAAAATGCTTTTTTTTTACCTATTTATAGACACTAAAATCCTCATTGAAATAAGCATGCAAAACAAAAAAATGAATCTTTTAGATACTATAAATCTAGATTATGAGTGCTTAAGGTATCTAAAGATACATTTAATGGAAACTAAATGTGACTCTTTAGGAGATTATTGAAATCTAGAACATAAGCACACATTAAAAATTATATCAGGTTTATTTACTGTAATATAAAACAATGAATCACTTATAGACCTTATAATTTGGAATAAACACATTTACCTTCTTTATCTTTACCAAGTTTAGTTGAATTACGCCTAAGCATTGTGTAAGGCTTTGAGTTCTCCATTTTAAAGCTTTTGAGTAAGTCTTGGATATATTTGGCTCGATTGATAAAGGTCTCATTTTTTGTTTGCTTCATTTGTAGTCTCAAGAAAAAGGTGCATTCCCCCATCATGCTTATTTCAAATTCACTTTACATGATCTTAGCAAATTCTTGACAAAGAAATTCATCAGTAGCATAAAAAATAATATCAATATATACTTGTATTATAAAAATAACTTTGCCTTTTACCTGAACAAAATGACTAGTATCAACATTTTCCATATTAAAACTATTTTTAATAAAAAATTTTGGCAATCTTTCGTACCAAGCTCTAGGAGCTTACTTTAAACCATATAAATCTTTTGTCAATTTAAACACATAATTTGGAAAATGTGAGTTTTCAAAACTAGGAGATTGTTCTATGTATACCTTTTTATTTATGAAACAATTTAAAAATCACTCTTGACATCCATTTGAAAAAGTTTGAAATTTTAAAATAGCAAATGCTAGTAGCATACTAATGGGTCTAATCTAGCAACAAAGGAATAAGTTTAATCATAATTTATTCCATCATTTTGACTATACCTTTAGGCTACTAACCTAGCTTTATTATAACAATATTGCCATTCTTATCCTTTTTTTTTTTTTTCTTGAAGACCCATTTGGTGCCTATAGTAGAATAATCAATAAGTCTAGGTACTAGCTAGGTTTCATATTTAACTTCTTTCAAATTTATTCAACTCTTCTTGCATGCCAAAATCTAATGATTATCTTTTAAGGCTTCATCTATGTTTTTACCCCTTGATATGGATCACCAATGATCTTATTATCTTTGACATAGCTATTTTCTCTTAGAAATGTAGGCTTTTTTTGGACTTGTTGCTTTAGGACTCCTTCATCCTTGGTTTTTTCTTGTTGAGCAATTTCTTCTTGATCATTTTCATGGTCATTTTGAAATGCCCCATCACCATCTTTTTTAAGTGTACTTATGTCATCATCATCACAAAATTCCTTTATCAAAGGTGGATTATATTAATTAAATATAACATGTATAGACTCATTTATTACTAATGTGTTTTATTGAAGACTCTAAAGGATTTTGAATTTAAATAGTAGCTTAAGAATTCCTTCATCACCTTTTTTATCAAACTTACCAAGGTTTTCTTTTACATTGTCCAAAATAGAACATTTACAACTAAAAGGATGAAAGTAACTTATGTTAGGCTTTCTACGTTTGAAAAGTTCATGAGGAGTTTTTTCAAAATCGGCCTAATCATAGCTCTATTAACAATATAACAAGAAGTATTTATAGCTTCGGTCCAAAAATATCTTGGTAAGTTCTTTTCATAAAGTATGGTTCTGGCCATTTCCTTAAAAGTTTTATTTAGTCATTCAACAACTCTATTTTATTATAGAGTTCTAAGAGAAGAAAATAATTAATACTATTTTCACTACAAAAATTATTAAAGCCAAAGTTTCAAATTCTTTTCTATAATCACTTTTAATACAAAAAATTGAATATTTCTTTTCATTTTGAATTTTTTTATAAAAGTGATGAAATTCTCCAAGACCTAATCTTTATAAGACAAAAATAAAACTCATGTATATCTAGTGTCATAACATAGAGATTTGTAGACCTTCCGCTAGACATGGATTAGAGGAGTCACCCCCAATCTTTTTTGTTTAGGTGTTATTGGTCACTTGATCAAATCTAATCTACAAAACTAGATTTTAGGTTTGAGAGTACGATTATGTGTGAGAAAGGTTATAACAATTTCACAACGCCCATCCAAAGATGGTACCAATTTGATTTCAAATTATCCAAGCCTTAAAAAATGTTTATGCTTTTACAAAACTATTAAATATTGAAAATTAATCTTAAAATTACCCCAATAGTTTAGTAGCAATTTAAGATAATTTTTTCACCTTAAGAGTACTCACAAGGACTAGTGTCTCACTCTGAAGAGGCTCGTCATTGGATTTATTAATATTTTGTTTAAGAAAATTAGTAAAGTCTCCCAATAGTTTAGTAAGACTTACTTTGAAACAAACTCCCAATAGTTTGGCAAGATTCTATTGCAAAAATGTTTATAAAAATTTTGAGAATTTCATTAAGTCTCCCAATTGTTTGGTAAGACTTAATTTAGAAAGCAATCCTCCAATAGTTTATAGCATAAAATTATTTTTTATTATTTTTATTTTTATTTTAGAAAGCTTATTTATGAAATTTTCTATTAATTTGGTAGACTTAATTTAAAAATCAATCCTACAATCGTTTGAAGGATAAAATTATTTTTATTTTTTTGAAATTCTTCTATGGAACTTCCCAATAGTTTGGTGGATTCCATTTTAAAAAAATAAATCCATGAAAATTCTCTAATAGTTTAGTAGAATTCATGAATTTATTATAAAAAAATTTTTCCTTTTATTTTTCTTTTTTATTATTTTTTAATCTTTTTTCAAAAAAGGAAATTTTTTATTGCAAAATATTTAATAAATGACAAATCACTCGATAAAAATAAACAACTAATAAAAATCAATAAAATGAAATAAATAAAATCGAAAGTAAAAATAAAATCAAAATAAATAATAAATAAATAATAAAATCAAAAAATGAAATTAAAATAGAAAAAAGGAAAATCTAAGATTCAGGTTGGGTTAACACGAGAATCAATATGTGGGACATCGGGTAGATGCATAATCCAAAACGACATCATTCTGGCGTTGTATAAAAGCCACTCCCTCAGCTTTTTCCATAGAATTTACACGCGTTCTCTCTCTCTAGCATCGAAATCCTCTCCCTTTTCTTTAGAATCCACCAAGAACACCCACCAAAAACTACAAATTCTTGCTGATTTTTGGAAAAATCACCAAAAATTCATTGGAAAATTCAAACTTCCACCAAAAAATTCATCGAAAATTCAAATGTTTTTCAAAAAACCTAGATTTCCCAAAAATTCTTAAAAAATCCCAAAATTTTCCATAAAGCTTCAAAATTTTCCCAGAACTTCACTCTAAACTCTAGAAACCTAAATATCAACCCAGAATTCCAAAAAACTTTAAGATTGAAATCTAGAACCATACTGTTAGAAATTTTCCAAAATTTTTAACACCAGTAATCTTCTCCTATTCAACTACGTCTTGTCCTTCTAATTCTTAGTTCAATTTAGGGTTGGATTTCTGCTAACATTCAAAATCAAATTAAAAGCTTTGTGATCTATGTCATTAAACCTTTCTAACCATGCATATCCTTTGATCAATTGATTTGATTTCAATTTTCGAAATCATCATCCCAAATTGAACAAGAAAGGAAAGCAAAATAATAATAATAATAATAATGATGATGATGATAATGATGATGATGATGATGATGATGATGATGATTATAATGATAATGATAATAATAGTGCTAATATAATATACTATAGTATAATAAATATAGTATTATAATAATAATAATAATAATAATAATAATAATAATAATAATAATAATACTATCATACTATAATAATATGCAATGTAATGTACTGTACTATACACTATACTATAATAATACTAATATAAAACTATACTATAATATTATACTATAACACATTATCCTATAATAATAATAAATAATAACATACTTATTATAGTAATAACAATAATAACAAAGAAAATCTACCCCGATTGATCTCAAACACAGATGAATGTCTACAGCTGCCCCTATTTGCACATCACTGTTAGGTAAGGATGATGCAAAGATCTAGACATCTACTCTATTTTAGTCCAAAAACAAGAGTCAAATTAGTGAAAATGACCTGGATTGAGCCGCAGGTCACAAAGGTCATCCGGATCAAGTCAAGATCACATGACTGAGATTGAACTACAAGTCTAAAAAGACAATTTGGATGAAGCTGAAATCAAATGATCAGGATTGAATCGCGAGTCTAGAGAGCTGACCTAGATCGAGTCGAGGTCAAATGACAATGATTAAAAGGGGAGTCCGGGAAAATGATTTGGACGAAGCTAAAATTGAATGATCGAAATTGAACTGCAAGCCTGGAAAAAATTGACCTAGACCAAGTCGAGGTCAAATGATTGGGATTGAATAGCGAACTAACTTAGATCGAGTTAAGGTCAAATGATTAAGATTGAACTGTAAGTTACCAAGATGATCTAGATTGAGTTGAGATCTAAACGGGTGATGAGTGATAATGTAATGAAGCAAGTGCATGCCTTATCTAGGATGTAAATGAAAAATTAATTGTGGTACCAAAGTTTTAGCAACTTCTTCTATATCCAGGGTATTTCTTTTAAGGAGGTTGCCAACCTTTCTTCATTGTTCATGATAAACACTAATCTTTGTACCTAAGAAAGTTTTCAAAATCACTGACTTTATCTTATTTTAAGGACTCCATCCTCAACCCTTATTCTTTTCAATTTTCTCAAAGGAATACACAATCTCTTATGACATTACTCAATTATTAATCATTATTTCAATTTCAAAATAGGATTACAAGTCACACACTTCTTTTATTCTAGGCAAGGCCTAGAAAGAAAAAGTGAATATTGAAAGGAAAAAAATAGGATGAATATTATTTATTTAAAGGAAAAGTAATTTATAGGTTAAGGTACATAGGAATGGCTATTTGAAATAACATTACCCAAAAACAAATAATCAGATAAACATGATAATAAAACTTGGATTTTTAAAAAACTCAACCATATGATGTTTCAACACCTCAAAATTCCTTAAAATTCACTAATTCTAGTATACCTATCAAGTGATGCCATATCATCCTTATCCAAGTCACCTTTGTAGGTTTTCAACTCGGATAACCCCATTTAGTTCAAGTTGTCCTTTCAAGTTTTCAACTTGAACCTTTTTTTTTTTTCTGTTCAGCTAGGTTTTTAACTTGAACTTTTTTTTTCAAGCAAAGTAATTCTTCATGATGTCAAAGTTACTAGAATTAGGAAGCTCATCTCTATCCATTTCTAGCAAAATTAAGGTTTCTCCTGAAAAGCACTTTTTGCAACATATGGTCCTTCTCAATTTAGAGTCCATTTCACTTATCATCATGTTGACTTGAAAGAATTCTTTTCAATACCAATTCTTCTTTTTGAAATTGATGAGGTTGAACCTTTTTGTCATAAGCTCTCATCATTCTCTTTTGGTATAATTGACCGTGATAGAGTCCTGCTAATCTCTTTTCTTTAATGAAATTTAACTGTTCATAGCACTCTTTGACCTATTTAGCCTCTGCTAATCCCACTTCCCTTAAGACTCTTAGAGATGAGATTTTTACTTTTATTGACAATACAGCTTCCATTCCATAAACCAAGGAAAAAAAGATTGCCCTGGTAGAGGTGTGCATGGAGGTTCGATAAGCATGCAGAGCAAAAGGTAGTTTTTTGTGCCAATCTTTATATGCCTCAATCATCTTTTTCAGAATCCTTTTGACATTTTTATTTGCAACTTTGACTGTTCCATTCATTTTTGGGCAATAGGGAGCTGAATTATGGTGCTTAATCTTGAACTGAGTATATATTTCTTACATCATCTTACTATTTAAGTTTTTTGTATTATCTGAGATGATCCTCTCTGAGAGTTTGTATTTACATATTATTTCTCTTTTGATGAACTTATTGACTACTAAGCGAGTTAAAACTATGAATGAAGCTGTTTCAATCCATTTGGTAAAGTAATCAATCATTACAAAAATGAACATATTCCTATTTGATGCTTTTAGGGTAATTAGACTAATGACATCAATTCCTCACATAGAAAATGGCCAAGGTGGTGTCATAACATGTAAGGCACTAGGTGGAGCATGAATCATATTGGTATAAATCTAGCATTTATGGTATTTTTTTTTCATAATCAATGTTGCCTTTCTTCATTGTCAACTAGTAATATCTGTCTCGCATAATCTATCTTGTCATTATATGTCCATTAGCATGTGCTCCACATACACCATCATGCACCTCACTAAGGATCTTTTGGCCTCAAAAACACCTACATAATGTAATAATACTTGGTCTTTGCCTCTCTTGTACAAAATTTCCCTATCCAAAAAGAATCTCATAGCTAATCTTCTCAAAACCCTTTTATCATTTTTTGTTGCTTGATCCCAGTATTGCTGATCTTTTAGATATCGTATAATGTCATGATACCAAGGATTGCCATCATCTTTCTCTTCCAGGCTGGCACAATGTATTGAAATGTCTTTGACATCTAACTTGATGGGCTGAA